>NC_063230.1:3602967-3761141 GCF_020740725.1 Corvus hawaiiensis
CCGAGGCGCAGTGTGTTGTGCTCAGTTTCAAGGCTACTTGCAGGAGGGGGGTACTTGAAGAACGCCTTCTTTCTGGACGCGTCCTTCTGGCTGTGCTCAAGCTGGCATTGCACTCTGCAGCACTGAAGGTGTAAGAACCCGTTGCTGGCCAGCTTGTGTCCAGGAGTGCAAGGGCTGCAGCTTCCTTTCTGAAGCAGCCAGAGCATTCTCAGCTGCATCTGCTCGTGAAGCAGCTCTTGGCCGGACATTTGAAATTGGCTCCCCTGAGTACATGAGCCCGGTGCCCAGCTGCTTGGTTCTTCGCCTTCTGTGCTCTGGACAGAAGTGAAGCCAGCCATGGCTTGGAGCTTTGCTGCTCCTCAGCGTGAACACTGCGCGCAGCCACAGTGTGCTGGGCACGGATGTTCCGCAGCTCGACGTACTACAAGCATTTTCTTGCTGTTTCACCAGAGGTCTAAACTGTCCGTGCGCTCTCGCTCAGCGAACTGCGTCAGGAGAGAAGCACTTGCTGGATTAGCCTTTCGCTGGCCAAGACTTTCAACACAGCACCACAATTCGGGCAAGGAGCAGGAGAAAGAAGACCATCTTTTCGTCCTGGCACGTTCTTCTGTGCAAGACCGCCTATCGGCGTCTTGGCTCCCTGCAGGCTGTAAAGCTTGGCGGTGGTACTTGGAAGTGGGAAGGCAGGTGCAGAGAGCCTCTCACCGCGATCTGCCGGCGCTGCGCAGGCTGTAAAGGAAAGAGGGCTGCCCACTGGACTGTGGAGCAAATACAGGTTTGCAACGCGTCGAGGGTAAGCTCTGCGTGAGCTTGTTGACCTAAAGCTGTTCTCCCGTGCCAGACAGAGCTGAGAATCTTTCCCTTGACATTTGGACGAGAAAAAAGACCGAGCGTGCTGGTGTATGTCGCTGCGAGGGAAAGTGCGTAGGGCAGGCGCGGTTCAGCCGAAGCAGTCGGCTGGAGCACTTCGCTGCCGGCAGAGTGCTCTGTGCGCCAAGTAGACCGATGGTTCGACTCCGGCAGGATGAAAGCACGACATGGTACGAAGAGCGTAAGAATGAAGGCAGAGCACCGAGCTGCTGTGCGCATGGCACAGGCTGCAAGAGGAAGCGTGGCTGTCCCTCGCTTCTTTGCGGATTCACGTTAGCCCTTGAAAACAGAAAGTTCAACTTGCGGCTCCTTGTGCTGCTACCTATTTCTCTTCCAGCTTTCCCTGGAAGAATTGTGCCCAGCTTGATGCTTGGAGATGCGGAGACGACAGTGGCAGATGCGGCAGAGAATGGAAATAGAGAGCGCAGCGGACAGTTTCTGGTGCTTGACGTGAAGCAAAGGGAAAGTGCAGCCCAGCAGTGGCTTTGACTTCTGAGCCTTCTTCTTTGGAGCAGCTGCTGCAAGTGGGCAAGGGAGCTGCGAGAGTGAAGAAGGGGACGGTCCGTCTATGTGAGAAGGAAGCTCCCCGAGGCGCAGTGTGTTGTGCTCAGTTTCAAGGCTACTTGCAGGAGGGGGTACTTGAAGAACGCCTTCTTTCTGGACGCGTCCTTCTGGCTGTGCTCAAGCTGCATGCACTCTGCAGCACTGAAGGTGTAAGAACCCGTTGCTGGCCAGCTTGTGTCCAGGAGTGCAAGGGCTGCAGCTTCCTTTCTGAAGCAGCAGAGCATTCTCAGCTGCATCTGCTCGTGAAGCAGCTCTTGGCCGGACATTTGAAATTGGCTCCCCTGAGTACATGAGCCCGGTGCCCAGCTGCTTGGTTCTTCGCCTTCTGTGCTCTGGACAGAAGTGAAGCCCAGCCATGGCTTGGAGCTTTGCTGCTCCTCAGCGTGAACACTGCGCCGCAGCCACAGTGTGCTGGGCACGGATGTTCCGCAGCTCGACGTACTACAAGCATTTTCTTGCTGTTTCACGAGTCTAAACTGTCCGTGCAGCTCTCGCTCAGCGAACTGCGTCAGGAGAGAAGCACTTGCTGGATTAGCCGTTCGCTGGCCAAGACTTTCAACACAGCACCACAATTCGGGCAGGAGCAGGAGAAGGAAGACCATCTTTTCGTCCTGGCACGTTCTTCTGTGCAAGACGCCTATCGGCGTCTTGGCTCCCTGCAGGCTGTAAAGCTTGGCGGTGGTACTTGGAAGTGGGAAGGCAGGTGCAGGAGAGCCTCTCACCGCGATCTGCCGGCGCTGCGCAGGCTGTAAAGAAAGAGGGCTGCCCACTGGACTGTGGTGCAAATACAGGTTTTGCACGCGTCGAGGGTAAGCTCTGCGTGAGCTTGTTGACCTAAAGCTGTTCTCCGTGCCAGACAGAGCTGAGAATCTTTCCCTTGACATTTGGACGAGAAAAAAGACCGAGCGTGCTGGTGTATGTCGCTGCGAGGGAAAGTGCGTAGGGCAGGCGCGGTTCAGCCGAAGCAGTCGGCTGGAGCACTTCGCTGCCGGCCAGAGTGCTCTGTGCGCCAAGTAGACCGATGGTTCGACTCCGCAGGATGAAGGCACGACATGGTACGAAGAGCGTAAGAATGAAGGCAGAGCACCGAGCTGCTGTGCGCATGGCACAGGCTGCAAGAGGAAGCGTGGCTGTCCCTCGCTTCTTTGCGGATTCACGTTAGCCCTTGAAAACAGAAAGTTCACTTGCGGCTCCTTGTGCTGCTACCTATTTCTCTTCCAGCTTTCCCTGGAAAGAATTGTGCCCAGCTTGATGCTTGGAGATGCGGAGACGACAGTGGCAGATGCGGCAGAGAATGGAAATAGAGAGCGCAGCGGACAGTTTCTGGTGCTTGACGTGAAGCAAAGGGAAAGTGCAGCCCAGCAGTGGCTTTGACTTCTGGAGCCTTCTTCTTTGGGGAGCAGCTGCTGCAAGTGGGCAAGGGAGCTGCGAGAGTGAAGAAGGGGGACGGTCCGTCTATGTGAGAAGGAAGCTCCCCGAGGCGCAGTGTGTTGTGCTCAGTTTCAAGGCTACTTGCAGGAGGGGGGTACTTGAAGAACGCCTTCTTTCTGGACGCGTCCTTCTGGCTGTGCTCAAGCTGCATGCACTCTGCAGCACTGAAGGTGTAAGAACCCGTTGCTGGCCAGCTTGTGTCCAGGAGTGCAAGGGCTGCAGCTTCCTTTCTGAAGCAGCCAGAGCATTCTCAGCTGCATCTGCTCGTGAAGCAGCTCTTGGCCGGACATTTGAAATTGGCTCCCCTGAGTACATGAGCCCGGTGCCCAGCTGCTTGGTTCTTCGCCTTCTGTGCTCTGGACAGAAGTGAAGCCCAGCCATGGCTTGGAGCTTTGCTGCTCCTCAGCGTGACCACTGCGCGCAGCCACAGTGTGCTGGGCACGGATGTTCCGCAGCTCGACGTACTACAAGCATTTTCTTGCTGTTTCACCGAGTCTAAACTGTCCGTGCAGCTCTCGCTCAGCGAACTGCGTCAGGAGAGAAGCACTTGCTGGATTAGCCTTTCGCTGGCCAAGACTTTCAACACAGCACCACAATTCGGGCAAGGAGCAGGAGAAAGGAAGACCACCTTTTCGTCCTGGCACGTTCTTCTGTGCAAGACGCCTATCGGCGTCTTGGCTCCCTGCAGGCTGTAAAGCTTGGCGGTGGTACTTGGAAGTGGGAAGGCAGGTGCAGAGAGCCTCTCACCGCGATCTGCCGGCGCTGCGCAGGCTGTAAAGGAAAGAGGGCTGCCCACTGGACTGTGGTGCAAATACAGGTTTGCACGCGTCGAGGGTAAGCTCTGCGTGAGCTTGTTGACCTAAAGCTGTTCTCCGTGCCAGACAGAGCTGAGAATCTTTCCCTTGACATTTGGACGAGAAAAAAGACCGAGCGTGCTGGTGTATGTCGCTGCGAGGGAAAGTGCGTAGGGCAGGCGCGGTTCAGCCGAAGCAGTCGGCTGGAGCACTTCGCTGCCGGCAGAGTGCTCTGTGCGCCAAGTAGACCGATGGTTCGACTCCGGCAGGATGAAAGCACGACATGGTACGAAGAGCGTAAGAATGAAGGCAGAGCACCGAGCTGCTGTGCGCATGGCACAGGCTGCAAGAGGAAGCGTGGCTGTCCCTCGCTTCTTTGCGGATTCACGTTAGCCCTTGAAAACAGAAAGTTCAACTTGCGGCTCCTTGTGCTGCTACCTATTTCTCTTCCAGCTTTCCCTGGAAGAATTGTGCCCAGCTTGATGCTTGGAGATGCGGAGACGACAGTGGCAGATGCGGCAGAGAATGGAAATAGAGAGCGCAGCGGACAGTTTCTGGTGCCTTGACGTGAAGCAAAGGGAAAGTGCAGCCCAGCAGTGGCTTTGACTTCTGAGCCTTCTTCTTTGGGAGCAGCTGCTGCAAGTGGGCAAGGGAGCTGCGAGAGTGAAGAAGGGGACGGTCCGTCTATGTGAGAAGGAAGCTCCCGAGGCGCAGTGTGTTGTGCTCAGTTTCAAGGCTACTTGCAGGAGGGGGGTACTTGAAGAACGCCTTCTTTCTGGACGCGTCCTTCTGGCTGTGCTCAAGCTGCATGCACTCTGCAGCACTGAAGGTGTAAGAACCCGTTGCTGGCCAGCTTGTGTCCAGGAGTGCAAGGGCTGCAGCTTCCTTTCTGAAGCAGCCAAGCATTCTCAGCTGCATCTGCTCGTGAAGCAGCTCTTGGCCGGACATTTGAATTTGGCTCCCTGAGTACATGAGCCCGGTGCCCAGCTGCTTGGTTCTTCGCCTTCTGTGCTCTGGACAGAAGTGAAGCCCAGCCATGGCTTGGAGCTTTGCTGCTCCTCAGCGTGACCACTGCGCGCAGCCACAGTGTGCTGGGCACGGATGTTCCGCAGCTCGACGTACTACAAGCATTTTCTTGCTGTTTCACCGAGTCTAAACTGTCCGTGCAGCTCTCGCTCAGCGAACTGCGTCAGGAGAGAAGCACTTGCTGGATTAGCCTTTCGCTGGCCAAGACTTTCAACACAGCACCACAATTCGGGCAAGGAGCAGGAGAAAGGAAGACCACCTTTTCGTCCTGGCACGTTCTTCTGTGCAAGACGCCTATCGGCGTCTTGGCTCCCTGCAGGCTGTAAAGCTTGGCGGTGGTACTTGGAAGTGGGAAGGCAGGTGCAGAGAGCCTCTCACCGCGATCTGCCGGCGCTGCGCAGGCTGTAAAGGAAAGAGGGCTGCCCACTGGACTGTGGTGCAAATACAGGTTTGCACGCGTCGAGGGTAAGCTCTGCGTGAGCTTGTTGACCTAAAGCTGTTCTCCGTGCCAGACAGAGCTGAGAATCTTTCCCTTGACATTTGGACGAGAAAAAAGACCGAGCGTGCTGGTGTATGTCGCTGCGAGGGAAAGTGCGTAGGGCAGGCGCGGTTCAGCCGAAGCAGTCGGCTGGAGCACTTCGCTGCCGGCAGAGTGCTCTGTGCGCCAAGTAGACCGATGGTTCGACTCCGGCAGGATGAAAGCACGACATGGTACGAAGAGCGTAAGAATGAAGGCAGAGCACCGAGCTGCTGTGCGCATGGCACAGGCTGCAAGAGGAAGCGTGGCTGTCCCTCGCTTCTTTGCGGATTCACGTTAGCCCTTGAAAACAGAAAGTTCAAACTTGCGGCTCCTTGTGCTGCTACCTATTTCTCTTCCAGCTTTCCCTGGAAAGAATTGTGCCCAGCTTGATGCTTGGAGATGCGGAGACGACAGTGGCAGATGCGGCAGAGAATGGAAATAGAGAGCGCAGCGGACAGTTTCTGGTGCTTGACGTGAAGCAAAGGGAAAGTGCAGCCCAGCAGTGGCTTTGACTTCTGGAGCCTTCTTCTTTGGGGAGCAGCTGCTGCAAGTGGGCAAGGGAGCTGCGAGAGTGAAGAAGGGGACGGTCCGTCTATGTAGAAGGAAGCTCCCCGAGGCGCAGTGTGGTTGTGCTCAGTTTCAAGGCTACTTGCAGGAGGGGGGTACTTGAAGAACGCCTTCTTTCTGGACGCGTCCTTCTGGCTGTGCTCAAGCTGCATGCACTCTGCAGCACTGAAGGTGTAAGAACCCGTTGCTGGCCAGCTTGTGTCCAGGAGTGCAAGGGCTGCAGCTTCCTTTCTGAAGCAGCCAGAGCATTCTCAGCTGCATCTGCTCGTGAAGCAGCTCTTGGCCGGACATTTGAAATTGGCTCCCCTGAGTACATGAGCCGGTGCCCAGCTGCTTGGTTCTTCGCCTTCTGTGCTCTGGACAGAAGTGAAGCCCAGCCATGGCTTGGAGCTTTGCTGCTCCTCAGCGTGAACACTGCGCGCAGCCACAGTGTGCTGGGCACGGATGTTCCGCAGCTCGACGTTACTACAAGCATTTTCTTGCTGTTTCACCGAGTCTAAACTGTCCGTCGCAGCTCTCGCTCAGCGAACTGCGTCAGGAGAGAAGCACTTGCTGGATTAGCCTTTCGCTGGCCAAGACTTTCAACACAGCACCACAATTCGGGCAAGGAGCAGGAGAAAGGAAGACCATCTTTTCGTCCTGGCACGTTCTTTGCAAGACGCCTATCGGCGTCTTGGCTCCCTGCAGGCTGTAAAGCTTGGCGGTGGTACTTGGAAGTGGGAAGGCAGGTGCAGAGAGCCTCTCACCGCGATCTGCCGGCGCTGCGCAGGCTGTAAAGGAAAGAGGGCTGCCCACTGGACTGTGGTGCAAATACAGGTTTGCACGCGTCGAGGGTAAGCTCTGCGTGAGCTTGTTGACCTAAAGCTGTTCTCCGTGCCAGACAGAGCTGAGAATCTTTCCCTTGACATTTGGACGAGAAAAAAGACCGAGCGTGCTGGTGTATGTCGCTGCGAGGGAAAGCGCGTAGGGCAGGCGCGGTTCAGCCGAAGCAGTCGGCTGGAGCACTTCGCTGCCGGCAGAGTGCTCTGTGCGCCAAGTAGACCGATGGTTCGACTCCGGCAGGATGAAAGCACGACATGGTACGAAGAGCGTAAGAATGAAGGCAGAGCACCGAGCTGCTGTGCGCATGGCACAGGCTGCAAGAGGAAGCGTGGCTGTCCCTCGCTTCTTTGCGGATTCACGTTAGCCCTTGAAAACCGAAAGTTCAACTTGCGGCTCCTTGTGCTGCTACCTATTTCTCTTCCAGCTTTCCCTGGAAAGAATTGTGCCCAGCTTGATGCTTGGAGATGCGGAGACGACAGTGGCAGATGCGGCAGAGAATGGAAATAGAGAGCGCAGCGGACAGTTTCTGGTGCTTGACGTGAAGCAAAGGGAAAGTGCAGCCCAGCAGTGGCTTTGACTTCTGGAGCCTTCTTCTTTGGGAGCAGCTGCTGCAAGTGGGCAAGGGAGCTGCGAGAGTGAAGAAGGGGACGGTCCGTCTATGTGAGAAGGAAGCTCCCCGAGGCGCAGTGTGTTGTGCTCAGTTTCAAGGCTACTTGCAGGAGGGGGGTACTTGAAGAACGCCTTCTTTCTGGACGCGTCCTTCTGGCTGTGCTCAAGCTGCATGCACTCTGCAGCACTGAAGGTGTAAGAACCCGTTGCTGGCCAGCTTGTGTCCAGGAGTGCAAGGGCTGCAGCTTCCTTTCTGAAGCAGCCAGAGCATTCTCAGCTGCATCTGCTCGTGAAGCAGCTCTTGGCCGGACATTTGAAATTGGCTCCCCTGAGTACATGAGCCCGGTGCCCAGCTGCTTGGTTCTTCGCCTTCTGTGCTCTGGACAGAAGTGAAGCCCAGCCATGGCTTGGAGCTTTGCTGCTCCTCAGCGTGAACACTGCGCGCAGCCACAGTGTGCTGGGCACGGATGTTCCGCAGCTCGACGTACTACAAGCATTTTCTTGCTGTTTCACCGAGTCTAAACTGTCCGTGCAGCTCTCGCTCAGCGAACTGCGTCAGGAGAGAAGCACTTGCTGGATTAGCCTTTCGCTGGCCAAGACTTTCAACACAGCACCACAATTCGGGCAAGGAGCAGGAGAAAGGAAGACCATCTTTTCGTCCTGGCACGTTCTTCTGTGCAAGACGCCTATCGGCATCTTGGCTCCCTGCAGGCTGTAAAGCTTGGCGGTGGTACTTGGAAGTGGGAAGGCAGGTGCAGAGAGCCTCTCACCGCGATCTGCCGGCGCTGCGCAGGCTGTAAAGGAAAGAGGGCTGCCCACTGGACTGTGGTGCAAATACAGGTTTGCACGCGTCGAGGGTAAGCTCTGCGTGAGCTTGTTGACCTAAAGCTGTTCTCCGTGCCAGACAGAGCTGAGAATCTTTCCCTTGACATTTGGACGAGAAAAAAGACCGAGCGTGCTGGTGTATGTCGCTGCGAGGGAAAGCGCGTAGGGCAGGCGCGGTTCAGCCGAAGCAGTCGGCTGGAGCACTTCGCTGCCGGCAGAGTGCTCTGTGCGCCAAGTAGACCGATGGTTCGACTCCGGCAGGATGAAAGCACGACATGGTACGAAGAGCGTAAGAATGAAGGCAGAGCACCGAGCTGCTGTGCGCATGGCACAGGCTGCAAGAGGAAGCGTGGCTGTCCCTCGCTTCTTTGCGGATTCACGTTAGCCCTTGAAAACCGAAAGTTCAACTTGCGGCTCCTTGTGCTGCTACCTATTTCTCTTCCAGCTTTCCCTGGAAAGAATTGTGCCCAGCTTGATGCTTGGAGATGCAGAGACAACAGTGGCAGATGCGGCAGAGAATGGAAATAGAGAGCGCAGCGGACAGTTTCTGGTGCTTGACGTGAAGCAAAGGGAAAGTGCAGCCCAGCAGTGGCTTTGACTTCTGGAGCCTTCTTCTTTGGGAGCAGCTGCTGCAAGTGGGCAAGGGAGCTGCGAGAGTGAAGAAGGGGACGGTCCGTCTATGTGAGAAGGAAGCTCCCCGAGGCGCAGTGTGTTGTGCTCAGTTTCAAGGCTACTTGCAGGAGGGGGGTACTTGAAGAACGCCTTCTTTCTGGACGCGTCCTTCTGGCTGTGCTCAAGCTGCATGCACTCTGCAGCACTGAAGGTGTAAGAACCCGTTGCTGGCCAGCTTGTGTCCAGGAGTGCAAGGGCTGCAGCTTCCTTTCTGAAGCAGCCAGAGCATTCTCAGCTGCATCTGCTCGTGAAGCAGCTCTTGGCCGGACATTTGAAATTGGCTCCCCTGAGTACATGAGCCCGGTGCCCAGCTGCTTGGTTCTTCGCCTTCTGTGCTCTGGACAGAAGTGAAGCCCAGCCATGGCTTGGAGCTTTGCTGCTCCTCAGCGTGAACACTGCGCGCAGCCACAGTGTGCTGGGCACGGATGTTCCGCAGCTCGACGTACTACAAGCATTTTCTTGCTGTTTCACCGAGTCTAAACTGTCCGTGCAGCTCTCGCTCAGCGAACTGCGTCAGGAGAGAAGCACTTGCTGGATTAGCCTTTCGCTGGCCAAGACTTTCAACACAGCACCACAATTCGGGCAAGGAGCAGGAGAAAGGAAGACCATCTTTTCGTCCTGGCACGTTCTTCTGTGCAAGACGCCTATCGGCGTCTTGGCTCCCTGCAGGCTGTAAAGCTTGGCGGTGGTACTTGGAAGTGGGAAGGCAGGTGCAGAGAGCCTCTCACCGCGATCTGCCGGCGCTGCGCAGGCTGTAAAGGAAAGAGGGCTGCCCACTGGACTGTGGTGCAAATACAGGTTTGCACGCGTCGAGGGTAAGCTCTGCGTGAGCTTGTTGACCTAAAGCTGTTCTCCGTGCCAGACAGAGCTGAGAATCTTTCCCTTGACATTTGGACGAGAAAAAAGACCGAGCGTGCTGGTGTATGTCGCTGCGAGGGAAAGTGCGTAGGGCAGGCGCGGTTCAGCCGAAGCAGTCGGCTGGAGCACTTCGCTGCCGGCAGAGTGCTCTGTGCGCCAAGTAGACCGATGGTTCGACTCCGGCAGGATGAAAGCACGACATGGTACGAAGAGCGTAAGAATGAAGGCAGAGCACCGAGCTGCTGTGCGCATGGCACAGGCTGCAAGAGGAAGCGTGGCTGTCCCTCGCTTCTTTGCGGATTCACGTTAGCCCTTGAAAACAGAAAGTTCAACTTGCGGCTCCTTGTGCTGCTACCTATTTCTCTTCCAGCTTTCCCTGGAAAGAATTGTGCCCAGCTTGATGCTTGGAGATGCGGAGACGACAGTGGCAGATGCGGCAGAGAATGGAAATAGAGAGCGCAGCGGACAGTTTCTGGTGCTTGACGTGAAGCAAAGGGAAAGTGCAGCCCAGCAGTGGCTTTGACTTCTGGAGCCTTCTTCTTTGGGAGCAGCTGCTGCAAGTGGGCAAGGGAGCTGCGAGAGTGAAGAAGGGGACGGTCCGTCTATGTGAGAAGGAAGCTCCCCGAGGCGCAGTGTGTTGTGCTCAGTTTCAAGGCTACTTGCAGGAGGGGGGTACTTGAAGAACGCCTTCTTTCTGGACGCGTCCTTCTGGCTGTGCTCAAGCTGCATGCACTCTGCAGCACTGAAGGTGTAAGAACCCGTTGCTGGCCAGCTTGTGTCCAGGAGTGCAAGGGCTGCAGCTTCCTTTCTGAAGCAGCCAGAGCATTCTCAGCTGCATCTGCTCGTGAAGCAGCTCTTGGCCGGACATTTGAAATTGGCTCCCCTGAGTACATGAGCCCGGTGCCCAGCTGCTTGGTTCTTCGCCTTCTGTGCTCTGGACAGAAGTGAAGCCCAGCCATGGCTTGGAGCTTTGCTGCTCCTCAGCGTGAACACTGCGCGCAGCCACAGTGTGCTGGGCACGGATGTTCCGCAGCTCGACGTACTACAAGCATTTTCTTGCTGTTTCACCGAGTCTAAACTGTCCGTGCAGCTCTCGCTCAGCGAACTGCGTCAGGAGAGAAGCACTTGCTGGATTAGCCTTTCGCTGGCCAAGACTTTCAACACAGCACCACAATTCGGGCAAGGAGCAGGAGAAAGGAAGACCATCTTTTCGTCCTGGCACGTTCTTCTGTGCAAGACGCCTATCGGCGTCTTGGCTCCCTGCAGGCTGTAAAGCTTGGCGGTGGTACTTGGAAGTGGGAAGGCAGGTGCAGAGAGCCTCTCACCGCGATCTGCCGGCGCTGCGCAGGCTGTAAAGGAAAGAGGGCTGCCCACTGGACTGTGGTGCAAATACAGGTTTGCACGCGTCGAGGGTAAGCTCTGCGTGAGCTTGTTGACCTAAAGCTGTTCTCCGTGCCAGACAGAGCTGAGAATCTTTCCCTTGACATTTGGACGAGAAAAAAGACCGAGCGTGCTGGTGTATGTCGCTGCGAGGGAAAGCGCGTAGGGCAGGCGCGGTTCAGCCGAAGCAGTCGGCTGGAGCACTTCGCTGCCGGCAGAGTGCTCTGTACGCCAAGTAGACCGATGGTTCGACTCCGGCAGGATGAAAGCACGACATGGTACGAAGAGCGTAAGAATGAAGGCAGAGCACCGAGCTGCTGTGCGCATGGCACAGGCTGCAAGAGGAAGCGTGGCTGTCCCTCGCTTCTTTGCGGATTCACGTTAGCCCTTGAAAACCGAAAGTTCAACTTGCGGCTCCTTGTGCTGCTACCTATTTCTCTTCCAGCTTTCCCTGGAAAGAATTGTGCCCAGCTTGATGCTTGGAGATGCGGAGACGACAGTGGCAGATGCGGCAGAGAATGGAAATAGAGAGCGCAGCGGACAGTTTCTGGTGCTTGACGTGAAGCAAAGGGAAAGTGCAGCCCAGCAGTGGCTTTGACTTCTGGAGCCTTCTTCTTTGGGAGCAGCTGCTGCAAGTGGGCAAGGGAGCTGCGAGAGTGAAGAAGGGGACGGTCCGTCTATGTGAGAAGGAAGCTCCCCGAGGCGCAGTGTGTTGTGCTCAGTTTCAAGGCTACTTGCAGGAGGGGGGTACTTGAAGAACGCCTTCTTTCTGGACGCGTCCTTCTGGCTGTGCTCAAGCTGCATGCACTCTGCAGCACTGAAGGTGTAAGAACCTGTTGCTGGCCAGCTTGTGTCCAGGAGTGCAAGGGCTGCAGCTTCCTTTCTGAAGCAGCCAGAGCATTCTCAGCTGCATCTGCTCGTGAAGCAGCTCTTGGCCGGACATTTGAAATTGGCTCCCCTGAGTACATGAGCCCGGTGCCCAGCTGCTTGGTTCTTCGCCTTCTGTGCTCTGGACAGAAGTGAAGCCCAGCCATGGCTTGGAGCTTTGCTGCTCCTCAGCGTGAACACTGCGCGCAGCCACAGTGTGCTGGGCACGGATGTTCCGCAGCTCGACGTACTACAAGCATTTTCTTGCTGTTTCACCGAGTCTAAACTGTCCGTGCAGCTCTCGCTCAGCGAACTGCGTCAGGAGAGAAGCACTTGCTGGATTAGCCTTTCGCTGGCCAAGACTTTCAACACAGCACCACAATTCGGGCAAGGAGCAGGAGAAAGGAAGACCATCTTTTCGTCCTGGCACGTTCTTCTGTGCAAGACGCCTATCGGCGTCTTGGCTCCCTGCAGGCTGTAAAGCTTGGCGGTGGTACTTGGAAGTGGGAAGGCAGGTGCAGAGAGCCTCTCACCGCGATCTGCCGGCGCTGCGCAGGCTGTAAAGGAAAGAGGGCTGCCCACTGGACTGTGGTGCAAATACAGGTTTGCACGCGTCGAGGGTAAGCTCTGCGTGAGCTTGTTGACCTAAAGCTGTTCTCCGTGCCAGACAGAGCTGAGAATCTTTCCCTTGACATTTGGACGAGAAAAAAGACCGAGCGTGCTGGTGTATGTCGCTGCGAGGGAAAGCGCGTAGGGCAGGCGCGGTTCAGCCGAAGCAGTCGGCTGGAGCACTTCGCTGCCGGCAGAGTGCTCTGTACGCCAAGTAGACCGATGGTTCGACTCCGGCAGGATGAAAGCACGACATGGTACGAAGAGCGTAAGAATGAAGGCAGAGCACCGAGCTGCTGTGCGCATGGCACAGGCTGCAAGAGGAAGCGTGGCTGTCCCTCGCTTCTTTGCGGATTCACGTTAGCCCTTGAAAACCGAAAGTTCAACTTGCGGCTCCTTGTGCTGCTACCTATTTCTCTTCCAGCTTTCCCTGGAAAGAATTGTGCCCAGCTTGATGCTTGGAGATGCGGAGACGACAGTGGCAGATGCGGCAGAGAATGGAAATAGAGAGCGCAGCGGACAGTTTCTGGTGCTTGACGTGAAGCAAAGGGAAAGTGCAGCCCAGCAGTGGCTTTGACTTCTGGAGCCTTCTTCTTTGGGAGCAGCTGCTGCAAGTGGGCAAGGGAGCTGCGAGAGTGAAGAAGGGGACGGTCCGTCTATGTGAGAAGGAAGCTCCCCGAGGCGCAGTGTGTTGTGCTCAGTTTCAAGGCTACTTGCAGGAGGGGGGTACTTGAAGAACGCCTTCTTTCTGGACGCGTCCTTCTGGCTGTGCTCAAGCTGCATGCACTCTGCAGCACTGAAGGTGTAAGAACCCGTTGCTGGCCAGCTTGTGTCCAGGAGTGCAAGGGCTGCAGCTTCCTTTCTGAAGCAGCCAGAGCATTCTCAGCTGCATCTGCTCGTGAAGCAGCTCTTGGCCGGACGTTTGAAATTGGCTCCCCTGAGTACATGAGCCCGGTGCCCAGCTGCTTGGTTCTTCGCCTTCTGTGCTCTGGACAGAAGTGAAGCCCAGCCATGGCTTGGAGCTTTGCTGCTCCTCAGCGTGACCACTGCGCGCAGCCACAGTGTGCTGGGCACGGATGTTCCGCAGCTCGACGTACTACAAGCATTTTCTTGCTGTTTCACCGAGTCTAAACTGTCCGTGCAGCTCTCGCTCAGCGAACTGCGTCAGGAGAGAAGCACTTGCTGGATTAGCCTTTCGCTGGCCAAGACTTTCAACACAGCACCACAATTCGGGCAAGGAGCAGGAGAAAGGAAGACCATCTTTTCGTCCTGGCACGTTCTTCTGTGCAAGACGCCTATCGGCGTCTTGGCTCCCTGCAGGCTGTAAAGCTTGGCGGTGGTACTTGGAAGTGGGAAGGCAGGTGCAGAGAGCCTCTCACCGCGATCTGCCGGCGCTGCGCAGGCTGTAAAGGAAAGAGGGCTGCCCACTGGACTGTGGTGCAAATACAGGTTTGCACGCGTCGAGGGTAAGCTCTGCGTGAGCTTGTTGACCTAAAGCTGTTCTCCGTGCCAGACAGAGCTGAGAATCTTTCCCTTGACATTTGGACGAGAAAAAAGACCGAGCGTGCTGGTGTATGTCGCTGCGAGGGAAAGTGCGTAGGGCAGGCGCGGTTCAGCCGAAGCAGTCGGCTGGAGCACTTCGCTGCCGGCAGAGTGCTCTGTGCGCCAAGTAGACCGATGGTTCGACTCCGGCAGGATGAAAGCACGACATGGTACGAAGAGCGTAAGAATGAAGGCAGAGCACCGAGCTGCTGTGCGCATGGCACAGGCTGCAAGAGGAAGCGTGGCTGTCCCTCGCTTCTTTGCGGATTCACGTTAGCCCTTGAAAACCGAAAGTTCAACTTGCGGCTCCTTGTGCTGCTACCTATTTCTCTTCCAGCTTTCCCTGGAAAGAATTGTGCCCAGCTTGATGCTTGGAGATGCGGAGACGACAGTGGCAGATGCGGCAGAGAATGGAAATAGAGAGCGCAGCGGACAGTTTCTGGTGCTTGACGTGAAGCAAAGGGAAAGTGCAGCCCAGCAGTGGCTTTGACTTCTGGAGCCTTCTTCTTTGGGAGCAGCTGCTGCAAGTGGGCAAGGGAGCTGCGAGAGTGAAGAAGGGGACGGTCCGTCTATGTGAGAAGGAAGCTCCCCGAGGCGCAGTGTGTTGTGCTCAGTTTCAAGGCTACTTGCAGGAGGGGGGTACTTGAAGAACGCCTTCTTTCTGGACGCGTCCTTCTGGCTGTGCTCAAGCTGCATGCACTCTGCAGCACTGAAGGTGTAAGAACCCGTTGCTGGCCAGCTTGTGTCCAGGAGTGCAAGGGCTGCAGCTTCCTTTCTGAAGCAGCCAGAGCATTCTCAGCTGCATCTGCTCGTGAAGCAGCTCTTGGCCGGACATTTGAAATTGGCTCCCCTGAGTACATGAGCCCGGTGCCCAGCTGCTTGGTTCTTCGCCTTCTGTGCTCTGGACAGAAGTGAAGCCCAGCCATGGCTTGGAGCTTTGCTGCTCCTCAGCGTGAACACTGCGCGCAGCCACAGTGTGCTGGGCACGGATGTTCCGCAGCTCGACGTACTACAAGCATTTTCTTGCTGTTTCACCGAGTCTAAACTGTCCGTGCAGCTCTCGCTCAGCGAACTGCGTCAGGAGAGAAGCACTTGCTGGATTAGCCTTTCGCTGGCCAAGACTTTCAACACAGCACCACAATTCGGGCAAGGAGCAGGAGAAAGGAAGACCATCTTTTCGTCCTGGCACGTTCTTCTGTGCAAGACGCCTATCGGCGTCTTGGCTCCCTGCAGGCTGTAAAGCTTGGCGGTGGTACTTGGAAGTGGGAAGGCAGGTGCAGAGAGCCTCTCACCGCGATCTGCCGGTGCTGCGCAGGCTGTAAAGGAAAGAGGGCTGCCCACTGGACTGTGGTGCAAATACAGGTTTGCACGCGTCGAGGGTAAGCTCTGCGTGAGCTTGTTGACCTAAAGCTGTTCTCCGTGCCAGACAGAGCTGAGAATCTTTCCCTTGACATTTGGACGAGAAAAAAGACCGAGCGTGCTGGTGTATGTCGCTGCGAGGGAAAGCGCGTAGGGCAGGCGCGGTTCAGCCGAAGCAGTCGGCTGGAGCACTTCGCTGCCGGCAGAGTGCTCTGTGCGCCAAGTAGACCGATGGTTCGACTCCGGCAGGATGAAAGCACGACATGGTACGAAGAGCGTAAGAATGAAGGCAGAGCACCGAGCTGCTGTGCGCATGGCACAGGCTGCAAGAGGAAGCGTGGCTGTCCCTCGCTTCTTTGCGGATTCACGTTAGCCCTTGAAAACCGAAAGTTCAACTTGCGGCTCCTTGTGCTGCTACCTATTTCTCTTCCAGCTTTCCCTGGAAAGAATTGTGCCCAGCTTGATGCTTGGAGATGCGGAGACGACAGTGGCAGATGCGGCAGAGAATGGAAATAGAGAGCGCAGCGGACAGTTTCTGGTGCTTGACGTGAAGCAAAGGGAAAGTGCAGCCCAGCAGTGGCTTTGACTTCTGGAGCCTTCTTCTTTGGGAGCAGCTGCTGCAAGTGGGCAAGGGAGCTGCGAGAGTGAAGAAGGGGACGGTCCGTCTATGTGAGAAGGAAGCTCCCCGAGGCGCAGTGTGTTGTGCTCAGTTTCAAGGCTACTTGCAGGAGGGGGGTACTTGAAGAACGCCTTCTTTCTGGACGCGTCCTTCTGGCTGTGCTCAAGCTGCATGCACTCTGCAGCACTGAAGGTGTAAGAACCCGTTGCTGGCCAGCTTGTGTCCAGGAGTGCAAGGGCTGCAGCTTCCTTTCTGAAGCAGCCAGAGCATTCTCAGCTGCATCTGCTCGTGAAGCAGCTCTTGGCCGGACATTTGAAATTGGCTCCCCTGAGTACATGAGCCCGGTGCCCAGCTGCTTGGTTCTTCGCCTTCTGTGCTCTGGACAGAAGTGAAGCCCAGCCATGGCTTGGAGCTTTGCTGCTCCTCAGCGTGAACACTGCGCGCAGCCACAGTGTGCTGGGCACGGATGTTCCGCAGCTCGACGTACTACAAGCATTTTCTTGCTGTTTCACCGAGTCTAAACTGTCCGTGCAGCTCTCGCTCAGCGAACTGCGTCAGGAGAGAAGCACTTGCTGGATTAGCCTTTCGCTGGCCAAGACTTTCAACACAGCACCACAATTCGGGCAAGGAGCAGGAGAAAGGAAGACCATCTTTTCGTCCTGGCACGTTCTTCTGTGCAAGACGCCTATCGGCGTCTTGGCTCCCTGCAGGCTGTAAAGCTTGGCGGTGGTACTTGGAAGTGGGAAGGCAGGTGCAGAGAGCCTCTCACCGCGATCTGCCGGCGCTGCGCAGGCTGTAAAGGAAAGAGGGCTGCCCACTGGACTGTGGTGCAAATACAGGTTTGCACGCGTCGAGGGTAAGCTCTGCGTGAGCTTGTTGACCTAAAGCTGTTCTCCGTGCCAGACAGAGCTGAGAATCTTTCCCTTGACATTTGGACGAGAAAAAAGACCGAGCGTGCTGGTGTATGTCGCTGCGAGGGAAAGCGCGTAGGGCAGGCGCGGTTCAGCCGAAGCAGTCGGCTGGAGCACTTCGCTGCCGGCAGAGTGCTCTGTGCGCCAAGTAGACCGATGGTTCGACTCCGGCAGGATGAAAGCACGACATGGTACGAAGAGCGTAAGAATGAAGGCAGAGCACCGAGCTGCTGTGCGCATGGCACAGGCTGCAAGAGGAAGCGTGGCTGTCCCTCGCTTCTTTGCGGATTCACGTTAGCCCTTGAAAACAGAAAGTTCAACTTGCGGCTCCTTGTGCTGCTACCTATTTCTCTTCCAGCTTTCCCTGGAAAGAATTGTGCCCAGCTTGATGCTTGGAGATGCGGAGACGACAGTGGCAGATGCGGCAGAGAATGGAAATAGAGAGCGCAGCGGACAGTTTCTGGTGCTTGACGTGAAGCAAAGGGAAAGTGCAGCCCAGCAGTGGCTTTGACTTCTGGAGCCTTCTTCTTTGGGAGCAGCTGCTGCAAGTGGGCAAGGGAGCTGCGAGAGTGAAGAAGGGGACGGTCCGTCTATGTGAGAAGGAAGCTCCCCGAGGCGCAGTGTGTTGTGCTCAGTTTCAAGGCTACTTGCAGGAGGGGGGTACTTGAAGAACGCCTTCTTTCTGGACGCGTCCTTCTGGCTGTGCTCAAGCTGCATGCACTCTGCAGCACTGAAGGTGTAAGAACCCGTTGCTGGCCAGCTTGTGTCCAGGAGTGCAAGGGCTGCAGCTTCCTTTCTGAAGCAGCCAGAGCATTCTCAGCTGCATCTGCTCGTGAAGCAGCTCTTGGCCGGACATTTGAAATTGGCTCCCCTGAGTACATGAGCCCGGTGCCCAGCTGCTTGGTTCTTCGCCTTCTGTGCTCTGGACAGAAGTGAAGCCCAGCCATGGCTTGGAGCTTTGCTGCTCCTCAGCGTGAACACTGCGCGCAGCCACAGTGTGCTGGGCACGGATGTTCCGCAGCTCGACGTACTACAAGCATTTTCTTGCTGTTTCACCGAGTCTAAACTGTCCGTGCAGCTCTCGCTCAGCGAACTGCGTCAGGAGAGAAGCACTTGCTGGATTAGCCTTTCGCTGGCCAAGACTTTCAACACAGCACCACAATTCGGGCAAGGAGCAGGAGAAAGGAAGACCATCTTTTCGTCCTGGCACGTTCTTCTGTGCAAGACGCCTATCGGCGTCTTGGCTCCCTGCAGGCTGTAAAGCTTGGCGGTGGTACTTGGAAGTGGGAAGGCAGGTGCAGAGAGCCTCTCACCGCGATCTGCCGGCGCTGCGCAGGCTGTAAAGGAAAGAGGGCTGCCCACTGGACTGTGGTGCAAATACAGGTTTGCACGCGTCGAGGGTAAGCTCTGCGTGAGCTTGTTGACCTAAAGCTGTTCTCCGTGCCAGACAGAGCTGAGAATCTTTCCCTTGACATTTGGACGAGAAAAAAGACCGAGCGTGCTGGTGTATGTCGCTGCGAGGGAAAGCGCGTAGGGCAGGCGCGGTTCAGCCGAAGCAGTCGGCTGGAGCACTTCGCTGCCGGCAGAGTGCTCTGTGCGCCAAGTAGACCGATGGTTCGACTCCGGCAGGATGAAAGCACGACATGGTACGAAGAGCGTAAGAATGAAGGCAGAGCACCGAGCTGCTGTGCGCATGGCACAGGCTGCAAGAGGAAGCGTGGCTGTCCCTCGCTTCTTTGCGGATTCACGTTAGCCCTTGAAAACCGAAAGTTCAACTTGCGGCTCCTTGTGCTGCTACCTATTTCTCTTCCAGCTTTCCCTGGAAAGAATTGTGCCCAGCTTGATGCTTGGAGATGCAGAGACGACAGTGGCAGATGCGGCAGAGAATGGAAATAGAGAGCACAGCGGACAGTTTCTGGTGCTTGACGTGAAGCAAAGGGAAAGTGCAGCCCAGCAGTGGCTTTGACTTCTGGAGCCTTCTTCTTTGGGAGCAGCTGCTGCAAGTGGGCAAGGGAGCTGCGAGAGTGAAGAAGGGGACGGTCCGTCTATGTGAGAAGGAAGCTCCCCGAGGCGCAGTGTGTTGTGCTCAGTTTCAAGGCTACTTGCAGGAGGGGGGTACTTGAAGAACGCCTTCTTTCTGGACGCGTCCTTCTGGCTGTGCTCAAGCTGCATGCACTCTGCAGCACTGAAGGTGTAAGAACCCGTTGCTGGCCAGCTTGTGTCCAGGAGTGCAAGGGCTGCAGCTTCCTTTCTGAAGCAGCCAGAGCATTCTCAGCTGCATCTGCTCGTGAAGCAGCTCTTGGCCGGACATTTGAAATTGGCTCCCCTGAGTACATGAGCCCGGTGCCCAGCTGCTTGGTTCTTCGCCTTCTGTGCTCTGGACAGAAGTGAAGCCCAGCCATGGCTTGGAGCTTTGCTGCTCCTCAGCGTGAACACTGCGCGCAGCCACAGTGTGCTGGGCACGGATGTTCCGCAGCTCGACGTACTACAAGCATTTTCTTGCTGTTTCACCGAGTCTAAACTGTCCGTGCAGCTCTCGCTCAGCGAACTGCGTCAGGAGAGAAGCACTTGCTGGATTAGCCTTTCGCTGGCCAAGACTTTCAACACAGCACCACAATTCGGGCAAGGAGCAGGAGAAAGGAAGACCATCTTTTCGTCCTGGCACGTTCTTCTGTGCAAGACGCCTATCGGCGTCTTGGCTCCCTGCAGGCTGTAAAGCTTGGCGGTGGTACTTGGAAGTGGGAAGGCAGGTGCAGAGAGCCTCTCACCGCGATCTGCCGGCGCTGCGCAGGCTGTAAAGGAAAGAGGGCTGCCCACTGGACTGTGGTGCAAATACAGGTTTGCACGCGTCGAGGGTAAGCTCTGCGTGAGCTTGTTGACCTAAAGCTGTTCTCCGTGCCAGACAGAGCTGAGAATCTTTCCCTTGACATTTGGACGAGAAAAAAGACCGAGCGTGCTGGTGTATGTCGCTGCGAGGGAAAGTGCGTAGGGCAGGCGCGGTTCAGCCGAAGCAGTCGGCTGGAGCACTTCGCTGCCGGCAGAGTGCTCTGTGCGCCAAGTAGACCGATGGTTCGACTCCGGCAGGATGAAAGCACGACATGGTACGAAGAGCGTAAGAATGAAGGCAGAGCACCGAGCTGCTGTGCGCATGGCACAGGCTGCAAGAGGAAGCGTGGCTGTCCCTCGCTTCTTTGCGGATTCACGTTAGCCCTTGAAAACCGAAAGTTCAACTTGCGGCTCCTTGTGCTGCTACCTATTTCTCTTCCAGCTTTCCCTGGAAAGAATTGTGCCCAGCTTGATGCTTGGAGATGCGGAGACGACAGTGGCAGATGCGGCAGAGAATGGAAATAGAGAGCGCAGCGGACAGTTTCTGGTGCTTGACGTGAAGCAAAGGGAAAGTGCAGCCCAGCAGTGGCTTTGACTTCTGGAGCCTTCTTCTTTGGGAGCAGCTGCTGCAAGTGGGCAAGGGAGCTGCGAGAGTGAAGAAGGGGACGGTCCGTCTATGTGAGAAGGAAGCTCCCCGAGGCGCAGTGTGTTGTGCTCAGTTTCAAGGCTACTTGCAGGAGGGGGGTACTTGAAGAACGCCTTCTTTCTGGACGCGTCCTTCTGGCTGTGCTCAAGCTGCATGCACTCTGCAGCACTGAAGGTGTAAGAACCCGTTGCTGGCCAGCTTGTGTCCAGGAGTGCAAGGGCTGCAGCTTCCTTTCTGAAGCAGCCAGAGCATTCTCAGCTGCATCTGCTCGTGAAGCAGCTCTTGGCCGGACATTTGAAATTGGCTCCCCTGAGTACATGAGCCCGGTGCCCAGCTGCTTGGTTCTTCGCCTTCTGTGCTCTGGACAGAAGTGAAGCCCAGCCATGGCTTGGAGCTTTGCTGCTCCTCAGCGTGAACACTGCGCGCAGCCACAGTGTGCTGGGCACGGATGTTCCGCAGCTCGACGTACTACAAGCATTTTCTTGCTGTTTCACCGAGTCTAAACTGTCCGTGCAGCTCTCGCTCAGCGAACTGCGTCAGGAGAGAAGCACTTGCTGGATTAGCCTTTCGCTGGCCAAGACTTTCAACACAGCACCACAATTCGGGCAAGGAGCAGGAGAAAGGAAGACCATCTTTTCGTCCTGGCACGTTCTTCTGTGCAAGACGCCTATCGGCGTCTTGGCTCCCTGCAGGCTGTAAAGCTTGGCGGTGGTACTTGGAAGTGGGAAGGCAGGTGCAGAGAGCCTCTCACCGCGATCTGCCGGCGCTGCGCAGGCTGTAAAGGAAAGAGGGCTGCCCACTGGACTGTGGTGCAAATACAGGTTTGCACGCGTCGAGGGTAAGCTCTGCGTGAGCTTGTTGACCTAAAGCTGTTCTCCGTGCCAGACAGAGCTGAGAATCTTTCCCTTGACATTTGGACGAGAAAAAAGACCGAGCGTGCTGGTGTATGTCGCTGCGAGGGAAAGCGCGTAGGGCAGGCGCGGTTCAGCCGAAGCAGTCGGCTGGAGCACTTCGCTGCCGGCAGAGTGCTCTGTGCGCCAAGTAGACCGATGGTTCGACTCCGGCAGGATGAAAGCACGACATGGTACGAAGAGCGTAAGAATGAAGGCAGAGCACCGAGCTGCTGTGCGCATGGCACAGGCTGCAAGAGGAAGCGTGGCTGTCCCTCGCTTCTTTGCGGATTCACGTTAGCCCTTGAAAACAGAAAGTTCAACTTGCGGCTCCTTGTGCTGCTACCTATTTCTCTTCCAGCTTTCCCTGGAAAGAATTGTGCCCAGCTTGATGCTTGGAGATGCGGAGACGACAGTGGCAGATGCGGCAGAGAATGGAAATAGAGAGCGCAGCGGACAGTTTCTGGTGCTTGACGTGAAGCAAAGGGAAAGTGCAGCCCAGCAGTGGCTTTGACTTCTGGAGCCTTCTTCTTTGGGAGCAGCTGCTGCAAGTGGGCAAGGGAGCTGCGAGAGTGAAGAAGGGGACGGTCCGTCTATGTGAGAAGGAAGCTCCCCGAGGCGCAGTGTGTTGTGCTCAGTTTCAAGGCTACTTGCAGGAGGGGGGTACTTGAAGAACGCCTTCTTTCTGGACGCGTCCTTCTGGCTGTGCTCAAGCTGCATGCACTCTGCAGCACTGAAGGTGTAAGAACCCGTTGCTGGCCAGCTTGTGTCCAGGAGTGCAAGGGCTGCAGCTTCCTTTCTGAAGCAGCCAGAGCATTCTCAGCTGCATCTGCTCGTGAAGCAGCTCTTGGCCGGACATTTGAAATTGGCTCCCCTGAGTACATGAGCCCGGTGCCCAGCTGCTTGGTTCTTCGCCTTCTGTGCTCTGGACAGAAGTGAAGCCCAGCCATGGCTTGGAGCTTTGCTGCTCCTCAGCGTGAACACTGCGCGCAGCCACAGTGTGCTGGGCACGGATGTTCCGCAGCTCGACGTACTACAAGCATTTTCTTGCTGTTTCACCGAGTCTAAACTGTCCGTGCAGCTCTCGCTCAGCGAACTGCGTCAGGAGAGAAGCACTTGCTGGATTAGCCTTTCGCTGGCCAAGACTTTCAACACAGCACCACAATTCGGGCAAGGAGCAGGAGAAAGGAAGACCATCTTTTCGTCCTGGCACGTTCTTCTGTGCAAGACGCCTATCGGCGTCTTGGCTCCCTGCAGGCTGTAAAGCTTGGCGGTGGTACTTGGAAGTGGGAAGGCAGGTGCAGAGAGCCTCTCACCGCGATCTGCCGGCGCTGCGCAGGCTGTAAAGGAAAGAGGGCTGCCCACTGGACTGTGGTGCAAATACAGGTTTGCACGCGTCGAGGGTAAGCTCTGCGTGAGCTTGTTGACCTAAAGCTGTTCTCCGTGCCAGACAGAGCTGAGAATCTTTCCCTTGACATTTGGACGAGAAAAAAGACCGAGCGTGCTGGTGTATGTCGCTGCGAGGGAAAGCGCGTAGGGCAGGCGCGGTTCAGCCGAAGCAGTCGGCTGGAGCACTTCGCTGCCGGCAGAGTGCTCTGTACGCCAAGTAGACCGATGGTTCGACTCCGGCAGGATGAAAGCACGACATGGTACGAAGAGCGTAAGAATGAAGGCAGAGCACCGAGCTGCTGTGCGCATGGCACAGGCTGCAAGAGGAAGCGTGGCTGTCCCTCGCTTCTTTGCGGATTCACGTTAGCCCTTGAAAACCGAAAGTTCAACTTGCGGCTCCTTGTGCTGCTACCTATTTCTCTTCCAGCTTTCCCTGGAAAGAATTGTGCCCAGCTTGATGCTTGGAGATGCGGAGACGACAGTGGCAGATGCGGCAGAGAATGGAAATAGAGAGCGCAGCGGACAGTTTCTGGTGCTTGACGTGAAGCAAAGGGAAAGTGCAGCCCAGCAGTGGCTTTGACTTCTGGAGCCTTCTTCTTTGGGAGCAGCTGCTGCAAGTGGGCAAGGGAGCTGCGAGAGTGAAGAAGGGGACGGTCCGTCTATGTGAGAAGGAAGCTCCCCGAGGCGCAGTGTGTTGTGCTCAGTTTCAAGGCTACTTGCAGGAGGGGGGTACTTGAAGAACGCCTTCTTTCTGGACGCGTCCTTCTGGCTGTGCTCAAGCTGCATGCACTCTGCAGCACTGAAGGTGTAAGAACCCGTTGCTGGCCAGCTTGTGTCCAGGAGTGCAAGGGCTGCAGCTTCCTTTCTGAAGCAGCCAGAGCATTCTCAGCTGCATCTGCTCGTGAAGCAGCTCTTGGCCGGACATTTGAAATTGGCTCCCCTGAGTACATGAGCCCGGTGCCCAGCTGCTTGGTTCTTCGCCTTCTGTGCTCTGGACAGAAGTGAAGCCCAGCCATGGCTTGGAGCTTTGCTGCTCCTCAGCGTGAACACTGCGCGCAGCCACAGTGTGCTGGGCACGGATGTTCCGCAGCTCGACGTACTACAAGCATTTTCTTGCTGTTTCACCGAGTCTAAACTGTCCGTGCAGCTCTCGCTCAGCGAACTGCGTCAGGAGAGAAGCACTTGCTGGATTAGCCTTTCGCTGGCCAAGACTTTCAACACAGCACCACAATTCGGGCAAGGAGCAGGAGAAAGGAAGACCATCTTTTCGTCCTGGCACGTTCTTCTGTGCAAGACGCCTATCGGCGTCTTGGCTCCCTGCAGGCTGTAAAGCTTGGCGGTGGTACTTGGAAGTGGGAAGGCAGGTGCAGAGAGCCTCTCACCGCGATCTGCCGGCGCTGCGCAGGCTGTAAAGGAAAGAGGGCTGCCCACTGGACTGTGGTGCAAATACAGGTTTGCACGCGTCGAGGGTAAGCTCTGCGTGAGCTTGTTGACCTAAAGCTGTTCTCCGTGCCAGACAGAGCTGAGAATCTTTCCCTTGACATTTGGACGAGAAAAAAGACCGAGCGTGCTGGTGTATGTCGCTGCGAGGGAAAGCGCGTAGGGCAGGCGCGGTTCAGCCGAAGCAGTCGGCTGGAGCACTTCGCTGCCGGCAGAGTGCTCTGTGCGCCAAGTAGACCGATGGTTCGACTCCGGCAGGATGAAAGCACGACATGGTACGAAGAGCGTAAGAATGAAGGCAGAGCACCGAGCTGCTGTGCGCATGGCACAGGCTGCAAGAGGAAGCGTGGCTGTCCCTCGCTTCTTTGCGGATTCACGTTAGCCCTTGAAAACCGAAAGTTCAACTTGCGGCTCCTTGTGCTGCTACCTATTTCTCCTCCAGCTTTCCCTGGAAAGAATTGTGCCCAGCTTGATGCTTGGAGATGCGGAGACGACAGTGGCAGATGCGGCAGAGAATGGAAATAGAGAGCGCAGCGGACAGTTTCTGGTGCTTGACGTGAAGCAAAGGGAAAGTGCAGCCCAGCAGTGGCTTTGACTTCTGGAGCCTTCTTCTTTGGGAGCAGCTGCTGCAAGTGGGCAAGGGAGCTGCGAGAGTGAAGAAGGGGACGGTCCGTCTATGTGAGAAGGAAGCTCCCCGAGGCGCAGTGTGTTGTGCTCAGTTTCAAGGCTACTTGCAGGAGGGGGGTACTTGAAGAACGCCTTCTTTCTGGACGCGTCCTTCTGGCTGTGCTCAAGCTGCATGCACTCTGCAGCACTGAAGGTGTAAGAACCTGTTGCTGGCCAGCTTGTGTCCAGGAGTGCAAGGGCTGCAGCTTCCTTTCTGAAGCAGCCAGAGCATTCTCAGCTGCATCTGCTCGTGAAGCAGCTCTTGGCCGGACATTTGAAATTGGCTCCCCTGAGTACATGAGCCCGGTGCCCAGCTGCTTGGTTCTTCGCCTTCTGTGCTCTGGACAGAAGTGAAGCCCAGCCATGGCTTGGAGCTTTGCTGCTCCTCAGCGTGACCACTGCGCGCAGCCACAGTGTGCTGGGCACGGATGTTCCGCAGCTCGACGTACTACAAGCATTTTCTTGCTGTTTCACCGAGTCTAAACTGTCCGTGCAGCTCTCGCTCAGCGAACTGCGTCAGGAGAGAAGCACTTGCTGGATTAGCCTTTCGCTGGCCAAGACTTTCAACACAGCACCACAATTCGGGCAAGGAGCAGGAGAAAGGAAGACCATCTTTTCGTCCTGGCACGTTCTTCTGTGCAAGACGCCTATCGGCGTCTTGGCTCCCTGCAGGCTGTAAAGCTTGGCGGTGGTACTTGGAAGTGGGAAGGCAGGTGCAGAGAGCCTCTCACCGCGATCTGCCGGCGCTGCGCAGGCTGTAAAGGAAAGAGGGCTGCCCACTGGACTGTGGTGCAAATACAGGTTTGCACGCGTCGAGGGTAAGCTCTGCGTGAGCTTGTTGACCTAAAGCTGTTCTCCGTGCCAGACAGAGCTGAGAATCTTTCCCTTGACATTTGGACGAGAAAAAAGACCGAGCGTGCTGGTGTATGTCGCTGCGAGGGAAAGCGCGTAGGGCAGGCGCGGTTCAGCCGAAGCAGTCGGCTGGAGCACTTCGCTGCCGGCAGAGTGCTCTGTGCGCCAAGTAGACCGATGGTTCGACTCCGGCAGGATGAAAGCACGACATGGTACGAAGAGCGTAAGAATGAAGGCAGAGCACCGAGCTGCTGTGCGCATGGCACAGGCTGCAAGAGGAAGCGTGGCTGTCCCTCGCTTCTTTGCGGATTCACGTTAGCCCTTGAAAACCGAAAGTTCAACTTGCGGCTCCTTGTGCTGCTACCTATTTCTCTTCCAGCTTTCCCTGGAAAGAATTGTGCCCAGCTTGATGCTTGGAGATGCGGAGACGACAGTGGCAGATGCGGCAGAGAATGGAAATAGAGAGCGCAGCAGACAGTTTCTGGTGCTTGACGTGAAGCAAAGGGAAAGTGCAGCCCAGCAGTGGCTTTGACTTCTGGAGCCTTCTTCTTTGGGAGCAGCTGCTGCAAGTGGGCAAGGGAGCTGCGAGAGTGAAGAAGGGGACGGTCCGTCTATGTGAGAAGGAAGCTCCCCGAGGCGCAGTGTGTTGTGCTCAGTTTCAAGGCTACTTGCAGGAGGGGGGTACTTGAAGAACGCCTTCTTTCTGGACGCGTCCTTCTGGCTGTGCTCAAGCTGCATGCACTCTGCAGCACTGAAGGTGTAAGAACCCGTTGCTGGCCAGCTTGTGTCCAGGAGTGCAAGGGCTGCAGCTTCCTTTCTGAAGCAGCCAGAGCATTCTCAGCTGCATCTGCTCGTGAAGCAGCTCTTGGCCGGACATTTGAAATTGGCTCCCCTGAGTACATGAGCCCGGTGCCCAGCTGCTTGGTTCTTCGCCTTCTGTGCTCTGGACAGAAGTGAAGCCCAGCCATGGCTTGGAGCTTTGCTGCTCCTCAGCGTGAACACTGCGCGCAGCCACAGTGTGCTGGGCACGGATGTTCCGCAGCTCGACGTACTACAAGCATTTTCTTGCTGTTTCACCGAGTCTAAACTGTCCGTGCAGCTCTCGCTCAGCGAACTGCGTCAGGAGAGAAGCACTTGCTGGATTAGCCTTTCGCTGGCCAAGACTTTCAACACAGCACCACAATTCGGGCAAGGAGCAGGAGAAAGGAAGACCATCTTTTCGTCCTGGCACGTTCTTCTGTGCAAGACGCCTATCGGCGTCTTGGCTCCCTGCAGGCTGTAAAGCTTGGCGGTGGTACTTGGAAGTGGGAAGGCAGGTGCAGAGAGCCTCTCACCGCGATCTGCCGGCGCTGCGCAGGCTGTAAAGGAAAGAGGGCTGCCCACTGGACTGTGGTGCAAATACAGGTTTGCACGCGTCGAGGGTAAGCTCTGCGTGAGCTTGTTGACCTAAAGCTGTTCTCCGTGCCAGACAGAGCTGAGAATCTTTCCCTTGACATTTGGACGAGAAAAAAGACCGAGCGTGCTGGTGTATGTCGCTGCGAGGGAAAGCGCGTAGGGCAGGCGCGGTTCAGCCGAAGCAGTCGGCTGGAGCACTTCGCTGCCGGCAGAGTGCTCTGTGCGCCAAGTAGACCGATGGTTCGACTCCGGCAGGATGAAAGCACGACATGGTACGAAGAGCGTAAGAATGAAGGCAGAGCACCGAGCTGCTGTGCGCATGGCACAGGCTGCAAGAGGAAGCGTGGCTGTCCCTCGCTTCTTTGCGGATTCACGTTAGCCCTTGAAAACCGAAAGTTCAACTTGCGGCTCCTTGTGCTGCTACCTATTTCTCTTCCAGCTTTCCCTGGAAAGAATTGTGCCCAGCTTGATGCTTGGAGATGCGGAGACGACAGTGGCAGATGCGGCAGAGAATGGAAATAGAGAGCACAGCGGACAGTTTCTGGTGCTTGACGTGAAGCAAAGGGAAAGTGCAGCCCAGCAGTGGCTTTGACTTCTGGAGCCTTCTTCTTTGGGAGCAGCTGCTGCAAGTGGGCAAGGGAGCTGCGAGAGTGAAGAAGGGGACGGTCCGTCTATGTGAGAAGGAAGCTCCCCGAGGCGCAGTGTGTTGTGCTCAGTTTCAAGGCTACTTGCAGGAGGGGGGTACTTGAAGAACGCCTTCTTTCTGGACGCGTCCTTCTGGCTGTGCTCAAGCTGCATGCACTCTGCAGCACTGAAGGTGTAAGAACCCGTTGCTGGCCAGCTTGTGTCCAGGAGTGCAAGGGCTGCAGCTTCCTTTCTGAAGCAGCCAGAGCATTCTCAGCTGCATCTGCTCGTGAAGCAGCTCTTGGCCGGACATTTGAAATTGGCTCCCCTGAGTACATGAGCCCGGTGCCCAGCTGCTTGGTTCTTCGCCTTCTGTGCTCTGGACAGAAGTGAAGCCCAGCCATGGCTTGGAGCTTTGCTGCTCCTCAGCGTGAACACTGCGCGCAGCCACAGTGTGCTGGGCACGGATGTTCCGCAGCTCGACGTACTACAAGCATTTTCTTGCTGTTTCACCGAGTCTAAACTGTCCGTGCAGCTCTCGCTCAGCGAACTGCGTCAGGAGAGAAGCACTTGCTGGATTAGCCTTTCGCTGGCCAAGACTTTCAACACAGCACCACAATTCGGGCAAGGAGCAGGAGAAAGGAAGACCATCTTTTCGTCCTGGCACGTTCTTCTGTGCAAGACGCCTATCGGCGTCTTGGCTCCCTGCAGGCTGTAAAGCTTGGCGGTGGTACTTGGAAGTGGGAAGGCAGGTGCAGAGAGCCTCTCACCGCGATCTGCCGGCGCTGCGCAGGCTGTAAAGGAAAGAGGGCTGCCCACTGGACTGTGGTGCAAATACAGGTTTGCACGCGTCGAGGGTAAGCTCTGCGTGAGCTTGTTGACCTAAAGCTGTTCTCCGTGCCAGACAGAGCTGAGAATCTTTCCCTTGACATTTGGACGAGAAAAAAGACCGAGCGTGCTGGTGTATGTCGCTGCGAGGGAAAGCGCGTAGGGCAGGCGCGGTTCAGCCGAAGCAGTCGGCTGGAGCACTTCGCTGCCGGCAGAGTGCTCTGTGCGCCAAGTAGACCGATGGTTCGACTCCGGCAGGATGAAAGCACGACATGGTACGAAGAGCGTAAGAATGAAGGCAGAGCACCGAGCTGCTGTGCGCATGGCACAGGCTGCAAGAGGAAGCGTGGCTGTCCCTCGCTTCTTTGCGGATTCACGTTAGCCCTTGAAAACCGAAAGTTCAACTTGCGGCTCCTTGTGCTGCTACCTATTTCTCCTCCAGCTTTCCCTGGAAAGAATTGTGCCCAGCTTGATGCTTGGAGATGCGGAGACGACAGTGGCAGATGCGGCAGAGAATGGAAATAGAGAGCGCAGCGGACAGTTTCTGGTGCTTGACGTGAAGCAAAGGGAAAGTGCAGCCCAGCAGTGGCTTTGACTTCTGGAGCCTTCTTCTTTGGGAGCAGCTGCTGCAAGTGGGCAAGGGAGCTGCGAGAGTGAAGAAGGGGACGGTCCGTCTATGTGAGAAGGAAGCTCCCCGAGGCGCAGTGTGTTGTGCTCAGTTTCAAGGCTACTTGCAGGAGGGGGGTACTTGAAGAACGCCTTCTTTCTGGACGCGTCCTTCTGGCTGTGCTCAAGCTGCATGCACTCTGCAGCACTGAAGGTGTAAGAACCTGTTGCTGGCCAGCTTGTGTCCAGGAGTGCAAGGGCTGCAGCTTCCTTTCTGAAGCAGCCAGAGCATTCTCAGCTGCATCTGCTCGTGAAGCAGCTCTTGGCCGGACATTTGAAATTGGCTCCCCTGAGTACATGAGCCCGGTGCCCAGCTGCTTGGTTCTTCGCCTTCTGTGCTCTGGACAGAAGTGAAGCCCAGCCATGGCTTGGAGCTTTGCTGCTCCTCAGCGTGAACACTGCACGCAGCCACAGTGTGCTGGGCACGGATGTTCCGCAGCTCGACGTACTACAAGCATTTTCTTGCTGTTTCACCGAGTCTAAACTGTCCGTGCAGCTCTCGCTCAGCGAACTGCGTCAGGAGAGAAGCACTTGCTGGATTAGCCTTTCGCTGGCCAAGACTTTCAACACAGCACCACAATTCGGGCAAGGAGCAGGAGAAAGGAAGACCATCTTTTCGTCCTGGCACGTTCTTCTGTGCAAGACGCCTATCGGCGTCTTGGCTCCCTGCAGGCTGTAAAGCTTGGCGGTGGTACTTGGAAGTGGGAAGGCAGGTGCAGAGAGCCTCTCACCGCGATCTGCCGGCGCTGCGCAGGCTGTAAAGGAAAGAGGGCTGCCCACTGGACTGTGGTGCAAATACAGGTTTGCACGCGTCGAGGGTAAGCTCTGCGTGAGCTTGTTGACCTAAAGCTGTTCTCCGTGCCAGACAGAGCTGAGAATCTTTCCCTTGACATTTGGACGAGAAAAAAGACCGAGCGTGCTGGTGTATGTCGCTGCGAGGGAAAGCGCGTAGGGCAGGCGCGGTTCAGCCGAAGCAGTCGGCTGGAGCACTTCGCTGCCGGCAGAGTGCTCTGTGCGCCAAGTAGACCGATGGTTCGACTCCGGCAGGATGAAAGCACGACATGGTACGAAGAGCGTAAGAATGAAGGCAGAGCACCGAGCTGCTGTGCGCATGGCACAGGCTGCAAGAGGAAGCGTGGCTGTCCCTCGCTTCTTTGCGGATTCACGTTAGCCCTTGAAAACCGAAAGTTCAACTTGCGGCTCCTTGTGCTGCTACCTATTTCTCTTCCAGCTTTCCCTGGAAAGAATTGTGCCCAGCTTGATGCTTGGAGATGCGGAGACGACAGTGGCAGATGCGGCAGAGAATGGAAATAGAGAGCGCAGCAGACAGTTTCTGGTGCTTGACGTGAAGCAAAGGGAAAGTGCAGCCCAGCAGTGGCTTTGACTTCTGGAGCCTTCTTCTTTGGGAGCATGCTGCAAGTGGGCAAGGGAGCTGCGAGAGTGAAGAAGGGGACGGTCCGTCTATGTGAGAAGGAAGCTCCCCGAGGCGCAGTGTGTTGTGCTCAGTTTCAAGGCTACTTGCAGGAGGGGGGTACTTGAAGAACGCCTTCTTTCTGGACGCGTCCTTCTGGCTGTGCTCAAGCTGCATGCACTCTGCAGCACTGAAGGTGTAAGAACCCGTTGCTGGCCAGCTTGTGTCCAGGAGTGCAAGGGCTGCAGCTTCCTTTCTGAAGCAGCCAGAGCATTCTCAGCTGCATCTGCTCGTGAAGCAGCTCTTGGCCGGACATTTGAAATTGGCTCCCCTGAGTACATGAGCCCGGTGCCCAGCTGCTTGGTTCTTCGCCTTCTGTGCTCTGGACAGAAGTGAAGCCCAGCCATGGCTTGGAGCTTTGCTGCTCCTCAGCGTGAACACTGCGCGCAGCCACAGTGTGCTGGGCACGGATGTTCCGCAGCTCGACGTACTACAAGCATTTTCTTGCTGTTTCACCGAGTCTAAACTGTCCGTGCAGCTCTCGCTCAGCGAACTGCGTCAGGAGAGAAGCACTTGCTGGATTAGCCTTTCGCTGGCCAAGACTTTCAACACAGCACCACAATTCGGGCAAGGAGCAGGAGAAAGGAAGACCATCTTTTCGTCCTGGCACGTTCTTCTGTGCAAGACGCCTATCGGCGTCTTGGCTCCCTGCAGGCTGTAAAGCTTGGCGGTGGTACTTGGAAGTGGGAAGGCAGGTGCAGAGAGCCTCTCACCGCGATCTGCCGGCGCTGCGCAGGCTGTAAAGGAAAGAGGGCTGCCCACTGGACTGTGGTGCAAATACAGGTTTGCACGCGTCGAGGGTAAGCTCTGCGTGAGCTTGTTGACCTAAAGCTGTTCTCCGTGCCAGACAGAGCTGAGAATCTTTCCCTTGACATTTGGACGAGAAAAAAGACCGAGCGTGCTGGTGTATGTCGCTGCGAGGGAAAGCGCGTAGGGCAGGCGCGGTTCAGCCGAAGCAGTCGGCTGGAGCACTTCGCTGCCGGCAGAGTGCTCTGTGCGCCAAGTAGACCGATGGTTCGACTCCGGCAGGATGAAAGCACGACATGGTACGAAGAGCGTAAGAATGAAGGCAGAGCACCGAGCTGCTGTGCGCATGGCACAGGCTGCAAGAGGAAGCGTGGCTGTCCCTCGCTTCTTTGCGGATTCACGTTAGCCCTTGAAAACCGAAAGTTCAACTTGCGGCTCCTTGTGCTGCTACCTATTTCTCTTCCAGCTTTCCCTGGAAAGAATTGTGCCCAGCTTGATGCTTGGAGATGCGGAGACGACAGTGGCAGATGCGGCAGAGAATGGAAATAGAGAGCACAGCGGACAGTTTCTGGTGCTTGACGTGAAGCAAAGGGAAAGTGCAGCCCAGCAGTGGCTTTGACTTCTGGAGCCTTCTTCTTTGGGAGCAGCTGCTGCAAGTGGGCAAGGGAGCTGCGAGAGTGAAGAAGGGGACGGTCCGTCTATGTGAGAAGGAAGCTCCCCGAGGCGCAGTGTGTTGTGCTCAGTTTCAAGGCTACTTGCAGGAGGGGGGTACTTGAAGAACGCCTTCTTTCTGGACGCGTCCTTCTGGCTGTGCTCAAGCTGCATGCACTCTGCAGCACTGAAGGTGTAAGAACCCGTTGCTGGCCAGCTTGTGTCCAGGAGTGCAAGGGCTGCAGCTTCCTTTCTGAAGCAGCCAGAGCATTCTCAGCTGCATCTGCTCGTGAAGCAGCTCTTGGCCGGACATTTGAAATTGGCTCCCCTGAGTACATGAGCCCGGTGCCCAGCTGCTTGGTTCTTCGCCTTCTGTGCTCTGGACAGAAGTGAAGCCCAGCCATGGCTTGGAGCTTTGCTGCTCCTCAGCGTGAACACTGCGCGCAGCCACAGTGTGCTGGGCACGGATGTTCCGCAGCTCGACGTACTACAAGCATTTTCTTGCTGTTTCACCGAGTCTAAACTGTCCGTGCAGCTCTCGCTCAGCGAACTGCGTCAGGAGAGAAGCACTTGCTGGATTAGCCTTTCGCTGGCCAAGACTTTCAACACAGCACCACAATTCGGGCAAGGAGCAGGAGAAAGGAAGACCATCTTTTCGTCCTGGCACGTTCTTCTGTGCAAGACGCCTATCGGCGTCTTGGCTCCCTGCAGGCTGTAAAGCTTGGCGGTGGTACTTGGAAGTGGGAAGGCAGGTGCAGAGAGCCTCTCACCGCGATCTGCCGGCGCTGCGCAGGCTGTAAAGGAAAGAGGGCTGCCCACTGGACTGTGGTGCAAATACAGGTTTGCACGCGTCGAGGGTAAGCTCTGCGTGAGCTTGTTGACCTAAAGCTGTTCTCCGTGCCAGACAGAGCTGAGAATCTTTCCCTTGACATTTGGACGAGAAAAAAGACCGAGCGTGCTGGTGTATGTCGCTGCGAGGGAAAGCGCGTAGGGCAGGCGCGGTTCAGCCGAAGCAGTCGGCTGGAGCACTTCGCTGCCGGCAGAGTGCTCTGTGCGCCAAGTAGACCGATGGTTCGACTCCGGCAGGATGAAAGCACGACATGGTACGAAGAGCGTAAGAATGAAGGCAGAGCACCGAGCTGCTGTGCGCATGGCACAGGCTGCAAGAGGAAGCGTGGCTGTCCCTCGCTTCTTTGCGGATTCACGTTAGCCCTTGAAAACCGAAAGTTCAACTTGCGGCTCCTTGTGCTGCTACCTATTTCTCTTCCAGCTTTCCCTGGAAAGAATTGTGCCCAGCTTGATGCTTGGAGATGCGGAGACGACAGTGGCAGATGCGGCAGAGAATGGAAATAGAGAGCGCAGCGGACAGTTTCTGGTGCTTGACGTGAAGCAAAGGGAAAGTGCAGCCCAGCAGTGGCTTTGACTTCTGGAGCCTTCTTCTTTGGGAGCAGCTGCTGCAAGTGGGCAAGGGAGCTGCGAGAGTGAAGAAGGGGACGGTCCGTCTATGTGAGAAGGAAGCTCCCCGAGGCGCAGTGTGTTGTGCTCAGTTTCAAGGCTACTTGCAGGAGGGGGGTACTTGAAGAACGCCTTCTTTCTGGACGCGTCCTTCTGGCTGTGCTCAAGCTGCATGCACTCTGCAGCACTGAAGGTGTAAGAACCCGTTGCTGGCCAGCTTGTGTCCAGGAGTGCAAGGGCTGCAGCTTCCTTTCTGAAGCAGCCAGAGCATTCTCAGCTGCATCTGCTCGTGAAGCAGCTCTTGGCCGGACATTTGAAATTGGCTCCCCTGAGTACATGAGCCCGGTGCCCAGCTGCTTGGTTCTTCGCCTTCTGTGCTCTGGACAGAAGTGAAGCCCAGCCATGGCTTGGAGCTTTGCTGCTCCTCAGCGTGAACACTGCGCGCAGCCACAGTGTGCTGGGCACGGATGTTCCGCAGCTCGACGTACTACAAGCATTTTCTTGCTGTTTCACCGAGTCTAAACTGTCCGTGCAGCTCTCGCTCAGCGAACTGCGTCAGGAGAGAAGCACTTGCTGGATTAGCCTTTCGCTGGCCAAGACTTTCAACACAGCACCACAATTCGGGCAAGGAGCAGGAGAAAGGAAGACCATCTTTTCGTCCTGGCACGTTCTTCTGTGCAAGACGCCTATCGGCGTCTTGGCTCCCTGCAGGCTGTAAAGCTTGGCGGTGGTACTTGGAAGTGGGAAGGCAGGTGCAGAGAGCCTCTCACCGCGATCTGCCGGCGCTGCGCAGGCTGTAAAGGAAAGAGGGCTGCCCACTGGACTGTGGTGCAAATACAGGTTTGCACGCGTCGAGGGTAAGCTCTGCGTGAGCTTGTTGACCTAAAGCTGTTCTCCGTGCCAGACAGAGCTGAGAATCTTTCCCTTGACATTTGGACGAGAAAAAAGACCGAGCGTGCTGGTGTATGTCGCTGCGAGGGAAAGTGCGTAGGGCAGGCGCGGTTCAGCCGAAGCAGTCGGCTGGAGCACTTCGCTGCCGGCAGAGTGCTCTGTGCGCCAAGTAGACCGATGGTTCGACTCCGGCAGGATGAAAGCACGACATGGTACGAAGAGCGTAAGAATGAAGGCAGAGCACCGAGCTGCTGTGCGCATGGCACAGGCTGCAAGAGGAAGCGTGGCTGTCCCTCGCTTCTTTGCGGATTCACGTTAGCCCTTGAAAACAGAAAGTTCAACTTGCGGCTCCTTGTGCTGCTACCTATTTCTCTTCCAGCTTTCCCTGGAAAGAATTGTGCCCAGCTTGATGCTTGGAGATGCGGAGACGACAGTGGCAGATGCGGCAGAGAATGGAAATAGAGAGCGCAGCGGACAGTTTCTGGTGCTTGACGTGAAGCAAAGGGAAAGTGCAGCCCAGCAGTGGCTTTGACTTCTGGAGCCTTCTTCTTTGGGAGCAGCTGCTGCAAGTGGGCAAGGGAGCTGCGAGAGTGAAGAAGGGGACGGTCCGTCTATGTGAGAAGGAAGCTCCCCGAGGCGCAGTGTGTTGTGCTCAGTTTCAAGGCTACTTGCAGGAGGGGGGTACTTGAAGAACGCCTTCTTTCTGGACGCGTCCTTCTGGCTGTGCTCAAGCTGCATGCACTCTGCAGCACTGAAGGTGTAAGAACCTGTTGCTGGCCAGCTTGTGTCCAGGAGTGCAAGGGCTGCAGCTTCCTTTCTGAAGCAGCCAGAGCATTCTCAGCTGCATCTGCTCGTGAAGCAGCTCTTGGCCGGACATTTGAAATTGGCTCCCCTGAGTACATGAGCCCGGTGCCCAGCTGCTTGGTTCTTCGCCTTCTGTGCTCTGGACAGAAGTGAAGCCCAGCCATGGCTTGGAGCTTTGCTGCTCCTCAGCGTGAACACTGCGCGCAGCCACAGTGTGCTGGGCACGGATGTTCCGCAGCTCGACGTACTACAAGCATTTTCTTGCTGTTTCACCGAGTCTAAACTGTCCGTGCAGCTCTCGCTCAGCGAACTGCGTCAGGAGAGAAGCACTTGCTGGATTAGCCTTTCGCTGGCCAAGACTTTCAACACAGCACCACAATTCGGGCAAGGAGCAGGAGAAAGGAAGACCATCTTTTCGTCCTGGCACGTTCTTCTGTGCAAGACGCCTATCGGCGTCTTGGCTCCCTGCAGGCTGTAAAGCTTGGCGGTGGTACTTGGAAGTGGGAAGGCAGGTGCAGAGAGCCTCTCACCGCGATCTGCCGGCGCTGCGCAGGCTGTAAAGGAAAGAGGGCTGCCCACTGGACTGTGGTGCAAATACAGGTTTGCACGCGTCGAGGGTAAGCTCTGCGTGAGCTTGTTGACCTAAAGCTGTTCTCCGTGCCAGACAGAGCTGAGAATCTTTCCCTTGACATTTGGACGAGAAAAAAGACCGAGCGTGCTGGTGTATGTCGCTGCGAGGGAAAGTGCGTAGGGCAGGCGCGGTTCAGCCGAAGCAGTCGGCTGGAGCACTTCGCTGCCGGCAGAGTGCTCTGTACGCCAAGTAGACCGATGGTTCGACTCCGGCAGGATGAAAGCACGACATGGTACGAAGAGCGTAAGAATGAAGGCAGAGCACCGAGCTGCTGTGCGCATGGCACAGGCTGCAAGAGGAAGCGTGGCTGTCCCTCGCTTCTTTGCGGATTCACGTTAGCCCTTGAAAACCGAAAGTTCAACTTGCGGCTCCTTGTGCTGCTACCTATTTCTCTTCCAGCTTTCCCTGGAAAGAATTGTGCCCAGCTTGATGCTTGGAGATGCGGAGACGACAGTGGCAGATGCGGCAGAGAATGGAAATAGAGAGCGCAGCGGACAGTTTCTGGTGCTTGACGTGAAGCAAAGGGAAAGTGCAGCCCAGCAGTGGCTTTGACTTCTGGAGCCTTCTTCTTTGGGAGCAGCTGCTGCAAGTGGGCAAGGGAGCTGCGAGAGTGAAGAAGGGGACGGTCCGTCTATGTGAGAAGGAAGCTCCCCGAGGCGCAGTGTGTTGTGCTCAGTTTCAAGGCTACTTGCAGGAGGGGGGTACTTGAAGAACGCCTTCTTTCTGGACGCGTCCTTCTGGCTGTGCTCAAGCTGCATGCACTCTGCAGCACTGAAGGTGTAAGAACCCGTTGCTGGCCAGCTTGTGTCCAGGAGTGCAAGGGCTGCAGCTTCCTTTCTGAAGCAGCCAGAGCATTCTCAGCTGCATCTGCTCGTGAAGCAGCTCTTGGCCGGACATTTGAAATTGGCTCCCCTGAGTACATGAGCCCGGTGCCCAGCTGCTTGGTTCTTCGCCTTCTGTGCTCTGGACAGAAGTGAAGCCCAGCCATGGCTTGGAGCTTTGCTGCTCCTCAGCGTGACCACTGCGCGCAGCCACAGTGTGCTGGGCACGGATGTTCCGCAGCTCGACGTACTACAAGCATTTTCTTGCTGTTTCACCGAGTCTAAACTGTCCGTGCAGCTCTCGCTCAGCGAACTGCGTCAGGAGAGAAGCACTTGCTGGATTAGCCTTTCGCTGGCCAAGACTTTCAACACAGCACCACAATTCGGGCAAGGAGCAGGAGAAAGGAAGACCATCTTTTCGTCCTGGCACGTTCTTCTGTGCAAGACGCCTATCGGCGTCTTGGCTCCCTGCAGGCTGTAAAGCTTGGCGGTGGTACTTGGAAGTGGGAAGGCAGGTGCAGAGAGCCTCTCACCGCGATCTGCCGGCGCTGCGCAGGCTGTAAAGGAAAGAGGGCTGCCCACTGGACTGTGGTGCAAATACAGGTTTGCACGCGTCGAGGGTAAGCTCTGCGTGAGCTTGTTGACCTAAAGCTGTTCTCCGTGCCAGACAGAGCTGAGAATCTTTCCCTTGACATTTGGACGAGAAAAAAGACCGAGCGTGCTGGTGTATGTCGCTGCGAGGGAAAGCGCGTAGGGCAGGCGCGGTTCAGCCGAAGCAGTCGGCTGGAGCACTTCGCTGCCGGCAGAGTGCTCTGTGCGCCAAGTAGACCGATGGTTCGACTCCGGCAGGATGAAAGCACGACATGGTACGAAGAGCGTAAGAATGAAGGCAGAGCACCGAGCTGCTGTGCGCATGGCACAGGCTGCAAGAGGAAGCGTGGCTGTCCCTCGCTTCTTTGCGGATTCACGTTAGCCCTTGAAAACCGAAAGTTCAACTTGCGGCTCCTTGTGCTGCTACCTATTTCTCTTCCAGCTTTCCCTGGAAAGAATTGTGCCCAGCTTGATGCTTGGAGATGCAGAGACGACAGTGGCAGATGCGGCAGAGAATGGAAATAGAGAGCACAGCGGACAGTTTCTGGTGCTTGACGTGAAGCAAAGGGAAAGTGCAGCCCAGCAGTGGCTTTGACTTCTGGAGCCTTCTTCTTTGGGAGCAGCTGCTGCAAGTGGGCAAGGGAGCTGCGAGAGTGAAGAAGGGGACGGTCCGTCTATGTGAGAAGGAAGCTCCCCGAGGCGCAGTGTGTTGTGCTCAGTTTCAAGGCTACTTGCAGGAGGGGGGTACTTGAAGAACGCCTTCTTTCTGGACGCGTCCTTCTGGCTGTGCTCAAGCTGCATGCACTCTGCAGCACTGAAGGTGTAAGAACCCGTTGCTGGCCAGCTTGTGTCCAGGAGTGCAAGGGCTGCAGCTTCCTTTCTGAAGCAGCCAGAGCATTCTCAGCTGCATCTGCTCGTGAAGCAGCTCTTGGCCGGACATTTGAAATTGGCTCCCCTGAGTACATGAGCCCGGTGCCCAGCTGCTTGGTTCTTCGCCTTCTGTGCTCTGGACAGAAGTGAAGCCCAGCCATGGCTTGGAGCTTTGCTGCTCCTCAGCGTGAACACTGCGCGCAGCCACAGTGTGCTGGGCACGGATGTTCCGCAGCTCGACGTACTACAAGCATTTTCTTGCTGTTTCACCGAGTCTAAACTGTCCGTGCAGCTCTCGCTCAGCGAACTGCGTCAGGAGAGAAGCACTTGCTGGATTAGCCTTTCGCTGGCCAAGACTTTCAACACAGCACCACAATTCGGGCAAGGAGCAGGAGAAAGGAAGACCATCTTTTCGTCCTGGCACGTTCTTCTGTGCAAGACGCCTATCGGCGTCTTGGCTCCCTGCAGGCTGTAAAGCTTGGCGGTGGTACTTGGAAGTGGGAAGGCAGGTGCAGAGAGCCTCTCACCGCGATCTGCCGGCGCTGCGCAGGCTGTAAAGGAAAGAGGGCTGCCCACTGGACTGTGGTGCAAATACAGGTTTGCACGCGTCGAGGGTAAGCTCTGCGTGAGCTTGTTGACCTAAAGCTGTTCTCCGTGCCAGACAGAGCTGAGAATCTTTCCCTTGACATTTGGACGAGAAAAAAGACCGAGCGTGCTGGTGTATGTCGCTGCGAGGGAAAGTGCGTAGGGCAGGCGCGGTTCAGCCGAAGCAGTCGGCTGGAGCACTTCGCTGCCGGCAGAGTGCTCTGTGCGCCAAGTAGACCGATGGTTCGACTCCGGCAGGATGAAAGCACGACATGGTACGAAGAGCGTAAGAATGAAGGCAGAGCACCGAGCTGCTGTGCGCATGGCACAGGCTGCAAGAGGAAGCGTGGCTGTCCCTCGCTTCTTTGCGGATTCACGTTAGCCCTTGAAAACAGAAAGTTCAACTTGCGGCTCCTTGTGCTGCTACCTATTTCTCTTCCAGCTTTCCCTGGAAAGAATTGTGCCCAGCTTGATGCTTGGAGATGCGGAGACGACAGTGGCAGATGCGGCAGAGAATGGAAATAGAGAGCGCAGCGGACAGTTTCTGGTGCTTGACGTGAAGCAAAGGGAAAGTGCAGCCCAGCAGTGGCTTTGACTTCTGGAGCCTTCTTCTTTGGGAGCAGCTGCTGCAAGTGGGCAAGGGAGCTGCGAGAGTGAAGAAGGGGACGGTCCGTCTATGTGAGAAGGAAGCTCCCCGAGGCGCAGTGTGTTGTGCTCAGTTTCAAGGCTACTTGCAGGAGGGGGGTACTTGAAGAACGCCTTCTTTCTGGACGCGTCCTTCTGGCTGTGCTCAAGCTGCATGCACTCTGCAGCACTGAAGGTGTAAGAACCTGTTGCTGGCCAGCTTGTGTCCAGGAGTGCAAGGGCTGCAGCTTCCTTTCTGAAGCAGCCAGAGCATTCTCAGCTGCATCTGCTCGTGAAGCAGCTCTTGGCCGGACATTTGAAATTGGCTCCCCTGAGTACATGAGCCCGGTGCCCAGCTGCTTGGTTCTTCGCCTTCTGTGCTCTGGACAGAAGTGAAGCCCAGCCATGGCTTGGAGCTTTGCTGCTCCTCAGCGTGAACACTGCGCGCAGCCACAGTGTGCTGGGCACGGATGTTCCGCAGCTCGACGTACTACAAGCATTTTCTTGCTGTTTCACCGAGTCTAAACTGTCCGTGCAGCTCTCGCTCAGCGAACTGCGTCAGGAGAGAAGCACTTGCTGGATTAGCCTTTCGCTGGCCAAGACTTTCAACACAGCACCACAATTCGGGCAAGGAGCAGGAGAAAGGAAGACCATCTTTTCGTCCTGGCACGTTCTTCTGTGCAAGACGCCTATCGGCGTCTTGGCTCCCTGCAGGCTGTAAAGCTTGGCGGTGGTACTTGGAAGTGGGAAGGCAGGTGCAGAGAGCCTCTCACCGCGATCTGCCGGCGCTGCGCAGGCTGTAAAGGAAAGAGGGCTGCCCACTGGACTGTGGTGCAAATACAGGTTTGCACGCGTCGAGGGTAAGCTCTGCGTGAGCTTGTTGACCTAAAGCTGTTCTCCGTGCCAGACAGAGCTGAGAATCTTTCCCTTGACATTTGGACGAGAAAAAAGACCGAGCGTGCTGGTGTATGTCGCTGCGAGGGAAAGTGCGTAGGGCAGGCGCGGTTCAGCCGAAGCAGTCGGCTGGAGCACTTCGCTGCCGGCAGAGTGCTCTGTACGCCAAGTAGACCGATGGTTCGACTCCGGCAGGATGAAAGCACGACATGGTACGAAGAGCGTAAGAATGAAGGCAGAGCACCGAGCTGCTGTGCGCATGGCACAGGCTGCAAGAGGAAGCGTGGCTGTCCCTCGCTTCTTTGCGGATTCACGTTAGCCCTTGAAAACCGAAAGTTCAACTTGCGGCTCCTTGTGCTGCTACCTATTTCTCTTCCAGCTTTCCCTGGAAAGAATTGTGCCCAGCTTGATGCTTGGAGATGCGGAGACGACAGTGGCAGATGCGGCAGAGAATGGAAATAGAGAGCGCAGCGGACAGTTTCTGGTGCTTGACGTGAAGCAAAGGGAAAGTGCAGCCCAGCAGTGGCTTTGACTTCTGGAGCCTTCTTCTTTGGGAGCAGCTGCTGCAAGTGGGCAAGGGAGCTGCGAGAGTGAAGAAGGGGACGGTCCGTCTATGTGAGAAGGAAGCTCCCCGAGGCGCAGTGTGTTGTGCTCAGTTTCAAGGCTACTTGCAGGAGGGGGGTACTTGAAGAACGCCTTCTTTCTGGACGCGTCCTTCTGGCTGTGCTCAAGCTGCATGCACTCTGCAGCACTGAAGGTGTAAGAACCTGTTGCTGGCCAGCTTGTGTCCAGGAGTGCAAGGGCTGCAGCTTCCTTTCTGAAGCAGCCAGAGCATTCTCAGCTGCATCTGCTCGTGAAGCAGCTCTTGGCCGGACATTTGAAATTGGCTCCCCTGAGTACATGAGCCCGGTGCCCAGCTGCTTGGTTCTTCGCCTTCTGTGCTCTGGACAGAAGTGAAGCCCAGCCATGGCTTGGAGCTTTGCTGCTCCTCAGCGTGACCACTGCGCGCAGCCACAGTGTGCTGGGCACGGATGTTCCGCAGCTCGACGTACTACAAGCATTTTCTTGCTGTTTCACCGAGTCTAAACTGTCCGTGCAGCTCTCGCTCAGCGAACTGCGTCAGGAGAGAAGCACTTGCTGGATTAGCCTTTCGCTGGCCAAGACTTTCAACACAGCACCACAATTCGGGCAAGGAGCAGGAGAAAGGAAGACCATCTTTTCGTCCTGGCACGTTCTTCTGTGCAAGACGCCTATCGGCGTCTTGGCTCCCTGCAGGCTGTAAAGCTTGGCGGTGGTACTTGGAAGTGGGAAGGCAGGTGCAGAGAGCCTCTCACCGCGATCTGCCGGCGCTGCGCAGGCTGTAAAGGAAAGAGGGCTGCCCACTGGACTGTGGTGCAAATACAGGTTTGCACGCGTCGAGGGTAAGCTCTGCGTGAGCTTGTTGACCTAAAGCTGTTCTCCGTGCCAGACAGAGCTGAGAATCTTTCCCTTGACATTTGGACGAGAAAAAAGACCGAGCGTGCTGGTGTATGTCGCTGCGAGGGAAAGCGCGTAGGGCAGGCGCGGTTCAGCCGAAGCAGTCGGCTGGAGCACTTCGCTGCCGGCAGAGTGCTCTGTGCGCCAAGTAGACCGATGGTTCGACTCCGGCAGGATGAAAGCACGACATGGTACGAAGAGCGTAAGAATGAAGGCAGAGCACCGAGCTGCTGTGCGCATGGCACAGGCTGCAAGAGGAAGCGTGGCTGTCCCTCGCTTCTTTGCGGATTCACGTTAGCCCTTGAAAACCGAAAGTTCAACTTGCGGCTCCTTGTGCTGCTACCTATTTCTCTTCCAGCTTTCCCTGGAAAGAATTGTGCCCAGCTTGATGCTTGGAGATGCGGAGACGACAGTGGCAGATGCGGCAGAGAATGGAAATAGAGAGCGCAGCGGACAGTTTCTGGTGCTTGACGTGAAGCAAAGGGAAAGTGCAGCCCAGCAGTGGCTTTGACTTCTGGAGCCTTCTTCTTTGGGAGCAGCTGCTGCAAGTGGGCAAGGGAGCTGCGAGAGTGAAGAAGGGGACGGTCCGTCTATGTGAGAAGGAAGCTCCCCGAGGCGCAGTGTGTTGTGCTCAGTTTCAAGGCTACTTGCAGGAGGGGGGTACTTGAAGAACGCCTTCTTTCTGGACGCGTCCTTCTGGCTGTGCTCAAGCTGCATGCACTCTGCAGCACTGAAGGTGTAAGAACCCGTTGCTGGCCAGCTTGTGTCCAGGAGTGCAAGGGCTGCAGCTTCCTTTCTGAAGCAGCCAGAGCATTCTCAGCTGCATCTGCTCGTGAAGCAGCTCTTGGCCGGACATTTGAAATTGGCTCCCCTGAGTACATGAGCCCGGTGCCCAGCTGCTTGGTTCTTCGCCTTCTGTGCTCTGGACAGAAGTGAAGCCCAGCCATGGCTTGGAGCTTTGCTGCTCCTCAGCGTGAACACTGCGCGCAGCCACAGTGTGCTGGGCACGGATGTTCCGCAGCTCGACGTACTACAAGCATTTTCTTGCTGTTTCACCGAGTCTAAACTGTCCGTGCAGCTCTCGCTCAGCGAACTGCGTCAGGAGAGAAGCACTTGCTGGATTAGCCTTTCGCTGGCCAAGACTTTCAACACAGCACCACAATTCGGGCAAGGAGCAGGAGAAAGGAAGACCATCTTTTCGTCCTGGCACGTTCTTCTGTGCAAGACGCCTATCGGCGTCTTGGCTCCCTGCAGGCTGTAAAGCTTGGCGGTGGTACTTGGAAGTGGGAAGGCAGGTGCAGAGAGCCTCTCACCGCGATCTGCCGGCGCTGCGCAGGCTGTAAAGGAAAGAGGGCTGCCCACTGGACTGTGGTGCAAATACAGGTTTGCACGCGTCGAGGGTAAGCTCTGCGTGAGCTTGTTGACCTAAAGCTGTTCTCCGTGCCAGACAGAGCTGAGAATCTTTCCCTTGACATTTGGACGAGAAAAAAGACCGAGCGTGCTGGTGTATGTCGCTGCGAGGGAAAGTGCGTAGGGCAGGCGCGGTTCAGCCGAAGCAGTCGGCTGGAGCACTTCGCTGCCGGCAGAGTGCTCTGTGCGCCAAGTAGACCGATGGTTCGACTCCGGCAGGATGAAAGCACGACATGGTACGAAGAGCGTAAGAATGAAGGCAGAGCACCGAGCTGCTGTGCGCATGGCACAGGCTGCAAGAGGAAGCGTGGCTGTCCCTCGCTTCTTTGCGGATTCACGTTAGCCCTTGAAAACCGAAAGTTCAACTTGCGGCTCCTTGTGCTGCTACCTATTTCTCTTCCAGCTTTCCCTGGAAAGAATTGTGCCCAGCTTGATGCTTGGAGATGCAGAGACGACAGTGGCAGATGCGGCAGAGAATGGAAATAGAGAGCACAGCGGACAGTTTCTGGTGCTTGACGTGAAGCAAAGGGAAAGTGCAGCCCAGCAGTGGCTTTGACTTCTGGAGCCTTCTTCTTTGGGAGCAGCTGCTGCAAGTGGGCAAGGGAGCTGCGAGAGTGAAGAAGGGGACGGTCCGTCTATGTGAGAAGGAAGCTCCCCGAGGCGCAGTGTGTTGTGCTCAGTTTCAAGGCTACTTGCAGGAGGGGGGTACTTGAAGAACGCCTTCTTTCTGGACGCGTCCTTCTGGCTGTGCTCAAGCTGCATGCACTCTGCAGCACTGAAGGTGTAAGAACCCGTTGCTGGCCAGCTTGTGTCCAGGAGTGCAAGGGCTGCAGCTTCCTTTCTGAAGCAGCCAGAGCATTCTCAGCTGCATCTGCTCGTGAAGCAGCTCTTGGCCGGACATTTGAAATTGGCTCCCCTGAGTACATGAGCCCGGTGCCCAGCTGCTTGGTTCTTCGCCTTCTGTGCTCTGGACAGAAGTGAAGCCCAGCCATGGCTTGGAGCTTTGCTGCTCCTCAGCGTGAACACTGCGCGCAGCCACAGTGTGCTGGGCACGGATGTTCCGCAGCTCGACGTACTACAAGCATTTTCTTGCTGTTTCACCGAGTCTAAACTGTCCGTGCAGCTCTCGCTCAGCGAACTGCGTCAGGAGAGAAGCACTTGCTGGATTAGCCTTTCGCTGGCCAAGACTTTCAACACAGCACCACAATTCGGGCAAGGAGCAGGAGAAAGGAAGACCATCTTTTCGTCCTGGCACGTTCTTCTGTGCAAGACGCCTATCGGCGTCTTGGCTCCCTGCAGGCTGTAAAGCTTGGCGGTGGTACTTGGAAGTGGGAAGGCAGGTGCAGAGAGCCTCTCACCGCGATCTGCCGGCGCTGCGCAGGCTGTAAAGGAAAGAGGGCTGCCCACTGGACTGTGGTGCAAATACAGGTTTGCACGCGTCGAGGGTAAGCTCTGCGTGAGCTTGTTGACCTAAAGCTGTTCTCCGTGCCAGACAGAGCTGAGAATCTTTCCCTTGACATTTGGACGAGAAAAAAGACCGAGCGTGCTGGTGTATGTCGCTGCGAGGGAAAGTGCGTAGGGCAGGCGCGGTTCAGCCGAAGCAGTCGGCTGGAGCACTTCGCTGCCGGCAGAGTGCTCTGTGCGCCAAGTAGACCGATGGTTCGACTCCGGCAGGATGAAAGCACGACATGGTACGAAGAGCGTAAGAATGAAGGCAGAGCACCGAGCTGCTGTGCGCATGGCACAGGCTGCAAGAGGAAGCGTGGCTGTCCCTCGCTTCTTTGCGGATTCACGTTAGCCCTTGAAAACCGAAAGTTCAACTTGCGGCTCCTTGTGCTGCTACCTATTTCTCTTCCAGCTTTCCCTGGAAAGAATTGTGCCCAGCTTGATGCTTGGAGATGCGGAGACGACAGTGGCAGATGCGGCAGAGAATGGAAATAGAGAGCGCAGCGGACAGTTTCTGGTGCTTGACGTGAAGCAAAGGGAAAGTGCAGCCCAGCAGTGGCTTTGACTTCTGGAGCCTTCTTCTTTGGGAGCAGCTGCTGCAAGTGGGCAAGGGAGCTGCGAGAGTGAAGAAGGGGACGGTCCGTCTATGTGAGAAGGAAGCTCCCCGAGGCGCAGTGTGTTGTGCTCAGTTTCAAGGCTACTTGCAGGAGGGGGGTACTTGAAGAACGCCTTCTTTCTGGACGCGTCCTTCTGGCTGTGCTCAAGCTGCATGCACTCTGCAGCACTGAAGGTGTAAGAACCCGTTGCTGGCCAGCTTGTGTCCAGGAGTGCAAGGGCTGCAGCTTCCTTTCTGAAGCAGCCAGAGCATTCTCAGCTGCATCTGCTCGTGAAGCAGCTCTTGGCCGGACATTTGAAATTGGCTCCCCTGAGTACATGAGCCCGGTGCCCAGCTGCTTGGTTCTTCGCCTTCTGTGCTCTGGACAGAAGTGAAGCCCAGCCATGGCTTGGAGCTTTGCTGCTCCTCAGCGTGAACACTGCGCGCAGCCACAGTGTGCTGGGCACGGATGTTCCGCAGCTCGACGTACTACAAGCATTTTCTTGCTGTTTCACCGAGTCTAAACTGTCCGTGCAGCTCTCGCTCAGCGAACTGCGTCAGGAGAGAAGCACTTGCTGGATTAGCCTTTCGCTGGCCAAGACTTTCAACACAGCACCACAATTCGGGCAAGGAGCAGGAGAAAGGAAGACCATCTTTTCGTCCTGGCACGTTCTTCTGTGCAAGACGCCTATCGGCGTCTTGGCTCCCTGCAGGCTGTAAAGCTTGGCGGTGGTACTTGGAAGTGGGAAGGCAGGTGCAGAGAGCCTCTCACCGCGATCTGCCGGCGCTGCGCAGGCTGTAAAGGAAAGAGGGCTGCCCACTGGACTGTGGTGCAAATACAGGTTTGCACGCGTCGAGGGTAAGCTCTGCGTGAGCTTGTTGACCTAAAGCTGTTCTCCGTGCCAGACAGAGCTGAGAATCTTTCCCTTGACATTTGGACGAGAAAAAAGACCGAGCGTGCTGGTGTATGTCGCTGCGAGGGAAAGTGCGTAGGGCAGGCGCGGTTCAGCCGAAGCAGTCGGCTGGAGCACTTCGCTGCCGGCAGAGTGCTCTGTGCGCCAAGTAGACCGATGGTTCGACTCCGGCAGGATGAAAGCACGACATGGTACGAAGAGCGTAAGAATGAAGGCAGAGCACCGAGCTGCTGTGCGCATGGCACAGGCTGCAAGAGGAAGCGTGGCTGTCCCTCGCTTCTTTGCGGATTCACGTTAGCCCTTGAAAACAGAAAGTTCAACTTGCGGCTCCTTGTGCTGCTACCTATTTCTCTTCCAGCTTTCCCTGGAAAGAATTGTGCCCAGCTTGATGCTTGGAGATGCGGAGACGACAGTGGCAGATGCGGCAGAGAATGGAAATAGAGAGCGCAGCGGACAGTTTCTGGTGCTTGACGTGAAGCAAAGGGAAAGTGCAGCCCAGCAGTGGCTTTGACTTCTGGAGCCTTCTTCTTTGGGAGCAGCTGCTGCAAGTGGGCAAGGGAGCTGCGAGAGTGAAGAAGGGGACGGTCCGTCTATGTGAGAAGGAAGCTCCCCGAGGCGCAGTGTGTTGTGCTCAGTTTCAAGGCTACTTGCAGGAGGGGGGTACTTGAAGAACGCCTTCTTTCTGGACGCGTCCTTCTGGCTGTGCTCAAGCTGCATGCACTCTGCAGCACTGAAGGTGTAAGAACCTGTTGCTGGCCAGCTTGTGTCCAGGAGTGCAAGGGCTGCAGCTTCCTTTCTGAAGCAGCCAGAGCATTCTCAGCTGCATCTGCTCGTGAAGCAGCTCTTGGCCGGACATTTGAAATTGGCTCCCCTGAGTACATGAGCCCGGTGCCCAGCTGCTTGGTTCTTCGCCTTCTGTGCTCTGGACAGAAGTGAAGCCCAGCCATGGCTTGGAGCTTTGCTGCTCCTCAGCGTGAACACTGCGCGCAGCCACAGTGTGCTGGGCACGGATGTTCCGCAGCTCGACGTACTACAAGCATTTTCTTGCTGTTTCACCGAGTCTAAACTGTCCGTGCAGCTCTCGCTCAGCGAACTGCGTCAGGAGAGAAGCACTTGCTGGATTAGCCTTTCGCTGGCCAAGACTTTCAACACAGCACCACAATTCGGGCAAGGAGCAGGAGAAAGGAAGACCATCTTTTCGTCCTGGCACGTTCTTCTGTGCAAGACGCCTATCGGCGTCTTGGCTCCCTGCAGGCTGTAAAGCTTGGCGGTGGTACTTGGAAGTGGGAAGGCAGGTGCAGAGAGCCTCTCACCGCGATCTGCCGGCGCTGCGCAGGCTGTAAAGGAAAGAGGGCTGCCCACTGGACTGTGGTGCAAATACAGGTTTGCACGCGTCGAGGGTAAGCTCTGCGTGAGCTTGTTGACCTAAAGCTGTTCTCCGTGCCAGACAGAGCTGAGAATCTTTCCCTTGACATTTGGACGAGAAAAAAGACCGAGCGTGCTGGTGTATGTCGCTGCGAGGGAAAGTGCGTAGGGCAGGCGCGGTTCAGCCGAAGCAGTCGGCTGGAGCACTTCGCTGCCGGCAGAGTGCTCTGTACGCCAAGTAGACCGATGGTTCGACTCCGGCAGGATGAAAGCACGACATGGTACGAAGAGCGTAAGAATGAAGGCAGAGCACCGAGCTGCTGTGCGCATGGCACAGGCTGCAAGAGGAAGCGTGGCTGTCCCTCGCTTCTTTGCGGATTCACGTTAGCCCTTGAAAACCGAAAGTTCAACTTGCGGCTCCTTGTGCTGCTACCTATTTCTCTTCCAGCTTTCCCTGGAAAGAATTGTGCCCAGCTTGATGCTTGGAGATGCGGAGACGACAGTGGCAGATGCGGCAGAGAATGGAAATAGAGAGCGCAGCGGACAGTTTCTGGTGCTTGACGTGAAGCAAAGGGAAAGTGCAGCCCAGCAGTGGCTTTGACTTCTGGAGCCTTCTTCTTTGGGAGCAGCTGCTGCAAGTGGGCAAGGGAGCTGCGAGAGTGAAGAAGGGGACGGTCCGTCTATGTGAGAAGGAAGCTCCCCGAGGCGCAGTGTGTTGTGCTCAGTTTCAAGGCTACTTGCAGGAGGGGGGTACTTGAAGAACGCCTTCTTTCTGGACGCGTCCTTCTGGCTGTGCTCAAGCTGCATGCACTCTGCAGCACTGAAGGTGTAAGAACCTGTTGCTGGCCAGCTTGTGTCCAGGAGTGCAAGGGCTGCAGCTTCCTTTCTGAAGCAGCCAGAGCATTCTCAGCTGCATCTGCTCGTGAAGCAGCTCTTGGCCGGACATTTGAAATTGGCTCCCCTGAGTACATGAGCCCGGTGCCCAGCTGCTTGGTTCTTCGCCTTCTGTGCTCTGGACAGAAGTGAAGCCCAGCCATGGCTTGGAGCTTTGCTGCTCCTCAGCGTGAACACTGCGCGCAGCCACAGTGTGCTGGGCACGGATGTTCCGCAGCTCGACGTACTACAAGCATTTTCTTGCTGTTTCACCGAGTCTAAACTGTCCGTGCAGCTCTCGCTCAGCGAACTGCGTCAGGAGAGAAGCACTTGCTGGATTAGCCTTTCGCTGGCCAAGACTTTCAACACAGCACCACAATTCGGGCAAGGAGCAGGAGAAAGGAAGACCATCTTTTCGTCCTGGCACGTTCTTCTGTGCAAGACGCCTATCGGCGTCTTGGCTCCCTGCAGGCTGTAAAGCTTGGCGGTGGTACTTGGAAGTGGGAAGGCAGGTGCAGAGAGCCTCTCACCGCGATCTGCCGGCGCTGCGCAGGCTGTAAAGGAAAGAGGGCTGCCCACTGGACTGTGGTGCAAATACAGGTTTGCACGCGTCGAGGGTAAGCTCTGCGTGAGCTTGTTGACCTAAAGCTGTTCTCCGTGCCAGACAGAGCTGAGAATCTTTCCCTTGACATTTGGACGAGAAAAAAGACCGAGCGTGCTGGTGTATGTCGCTGCGAGGGAAAGCGCGTAGGGCAGGCGCGGTTCAGCCGAAGCAGTCGGCTGGAGCACTTCGCTGCCGGCAGAGTGCTCTGTACGCCAAGTAGACCGATGGTTCGACTCCGGCAGGATGAAAGCACGACATGGTACGAAGAGCGTAAGAATGAAGGCAGAGCACCGAGCTGCTGTGCGCATGGCACAGGCTGCAAGAGGAAGCGTGGCTGTCCCTCGCTTCTTTGCGGATTCACGTTAGCCCTTGAAAACCGAAAGTTCAACTTGCGGCTCCTTGTGCTGCTACCTATTTCTCTTCCAGCTTTCCCTGGAAAGAATTGTGCCCAGCTTGATGCTTGGAGATGCGGAGACGACAGTGGCAGATGCGGCAGAGAATGGAAATAGAGAGCGCAGCGGACAGTTTCTGGTGCTTGACGTGAAGCAAAGGGAAAGTGCAGCCCAGCAGTGGCTTTGACTTCTGGAGCCTTCTTCTTTGGGAGCAGCTGCTGCAAGTGGGCAAGGGAGCTGCGAGAGTGAAGAAGGGGACGGTCCATCTATGTGAGAAGGAAGCTCCCCGAGGCGCAGTGTGTTGTGCTCAGTTTCAAGGCTACTTGCAGGAGGGGGGTACTTGAAGAACGCCTTCTTTCTGGACGCGTCCTTCTGGCTGTGCTCAAGCTGCATGCACTCTGCAGCACTGAAGGTGTAAGAACCCGTTGCTGGCCAGCTTGTGTCCAGGAGTGCAAGGGCTGCAGCTTCCTTTCTGAAGCAGCCAGAGCATTCTCAGCTGCATCTGCTCGTGAAGCAGCTCTTGGCCGGACATTTGAAATTGGCTCCCCTGAGTACATGAGCCCGGTGCCCAGCTGCTTGGTTCTTCGCCTTCTGTGCTCTGGACAGAAGTGAAGCCCAGCCATGGCTTGGAGCTTTGCTGCTCCTCAGCGTGACCACTGCGCGCAGCCACAGTGTGCTGGGCACGGATGTTCCGCAGCTCGACGTACTACAAGCATTTTCTTGCTGTTTCACCGAGTCTAAACTGTCCGTGCAGCTCTCGCTCAGCGAACTGCGTCAGGAGAGAAGCACTTGCTGGATTAGCCTTTCGCTGGCCAAGACTTTCAACACAGCACCACAATTCGGGCAAGGAGCAGGAGAAAGGAAGACCATCTTTTCGTCCTGGCACGTTCTTCTGTGCAAGACGCCTATCGGCGTCTTGGCTCCCTGCAGGCTGTAAAGCTTGGCGGTGGTACTTGGAAGTGGGAAGGCAGGTGCAGAGAGCCTCTCACCGCGATCTGCCGGCGCTGCGCAGGCTGTAAAGGAAAGAGGGCTGCCCACTGGACTGTGGTGCAAATACAGGTTTGCACGCGTCGAGGGTAAGCTCTGCGTGAGCTTGTTGACCTAAAGCTGTTCTCCGTGCCAGACAGAGCTGAGAATCTTTCCCTTGACATTTGGACGAGAAAAAAGACCGAGCGTGCTGGTGTATGTCGCTGCGAGGGAAAGCGCGTAGGGCAGGCGCGGTTCAGCCGAAGCAGTCGGCTGGAGCACTTCGCTGCCGGCAGAGTGCTCTGTGCGCCAAGTAGACCGATGGTTCGACTCCGGCAGGATGAAAGCACGACATGGTACGAAGAGCGTAAGAATGAAGGCAGAGCACCGAGCTGCTGTGCGCATGGCACAGGCTGCAAGAGGAAGCGTGGCTGTCCCTCGCTTCTTTGCGGATTCACGTTAGCCCTTGAAAACCGAAAGTTCAACTTGCGGCTCCTTGTGCTGCTACCTATTTCTCTTCCAGCTTTCCCTGGAAAGAATTGTGCCCAGCTTGATGCTTGGAGATGCGGAGACGACAGTGGCAGATGCGGCAGAGAATGGAAATAGAGAGCGCAGCGGACAGTTTCTGGTGCTTGACGTGAAGCAAAGGGAAAGTGCAGCCCAGCAGTGGCTTTGACTTCTGGAGCCTTCTTCTTTGGGAGCAGCTGCTGCAAGTGGGCAAGGGAGCTGCGAGAGTGAAGAAGGGGACGGTCCGTCTATGTGAGAAGGAAGCTCCCCGAGGCGCAGTGTGTTGTGCTCAGTTTCAAGGCTACTTGCAGGAGGGGGGTACTTGAAGAACGCCTTCTTTCTGGACGCGTCCTTCTGGCTGTGCTCAAGCTGCATGCACTCTGCAGCACTGAAGGTGTAAGAACCCGTTGCTGGCCAGCTTGTGTCCAGGAGTGCAAGGGCTGCAGCTTCCTTTCTGAAGCAGCCAGAGCATTCTCAGCTGCATCTGCTCGTGAAGCAGCTCTTGGCCGGACATTTGAAATTGGCTCCCCTGAGTACATGAGCCCGGTGCCCAGCTGCTTGGTTCTTCGCCTTCTGTGCTCTGGACAGAAGTGAAGCCCAGCCATGGCTTGGAGCTTTGCTGCTCCTCAGCGTGAACACTGCGCGCAGCCACAGTGTGCTGGGCACGGATGTTCCGCAGCTCGACGTACTACAAGCATTTTCTTGCTGTTTCACCGAGTCTAAACTGTCCGTGCAGCTCTCGCTCAGCGAACTGCGTCAGGAGAGAAGCACTTGCTGGATTAGCCTTTCGCTGGCCAAGACTTTCAACACAGCACCACAATTCGGGCAAGGAGCAGGAGAAAGGAAGACCATCTTTTCGTCCTGGCACGTTCTTCTGTGCAAGACGCCTATCGGCGTCTTGGCTCCCTGCAGGCTGTAAAGCTTGGCGGTGGTACTTGGAAGTGGGAAGGCAGGTGCAGAGAGCCTCTCACCGCGATCTGCCGGCGCTGCGCAGGCTGTAAAGGAAAGAGGGCTGCCCACTGGACTGTGGTGCAAATACAGGTTTGCACGCGTCGAGGGTAAGCTCTGCGTGAGCTTGTTGACCTAAAGCTGTTCTCCGTGCCAGACAGAGCTGAGAATCTTTCCCTTGACATTTGGACGAGAAAAAAGACCGAGCGTGCTGGTGTATGTCGCTGTGAGGGAAAGCGCGTAGGGCAGGCGCGGTTCAGCCGAAGCAGTCGGCTGGAGCACTTCGCTGCCGGCAGAGTGCTCTGTGCGCCAAGTAGACCGATGGTTCGACTCCGGCAGGATGAAAGCACGACATGGTACGAAGAGCGTAAGAATGAAGGCAGAGCACCGAGCTGCTGTGCGCATGGCACAGGCTGCAAGAGGAAGCGTGGCTGTCCCTCGCTTCTTTGCGGATTCACGTTAGCCCTTGAAAACAGAAAGTTCAACTTGCGGCTCCTTGTGCTGCTACCTATTTCTCTTCCAGCTTTCCCTGGAAAGAATTGTGCCCAGCTTGATGCTTGGAGATGCGGAGACGACAGTGGCAGATGCGGCAGAGAATGGAAATAGAGAGCGCAGCGGACAGTTTCTGGTGCTTGACGTGAAGCAAAGGGAAAGTGCAGCCCAGCAGTGGCTTTGACTTCTGGAGCCTTCTTCTTTGGGAGCAGCTGCTGCAAGTGGGCAAGGGAGCTGCGAGAGTGAAGAAGGGGACGGTCCGTCTATGTGAGAAGGAAGCTCCCCGAGGCGCAGTGTGTTGTGCTCAGTTTCAAGGCTACTTGCAGGAGGGGGGTACTTGAAGAACGCCTTCTTTCTGGACGCGTCCTTCTGGCTGTGCTCAAGCTGCATGCACTCTGCAGCACTGAAGGTGTAAGAACCTGTTGCTGGCCAGCTTGTGTCCAGGAGTGCAAGGGCTGCAGCTTCCTTTCTGAAGCAGCCAGAGCATTCTCAGCTGCATCTGCTCGTGAAGCAGCTCTTGGCCGGACATTTGAAATTGGCTCCCCTGAGTACATGAGCCCGGTGCCCAGCTGCTTGGTTCTTCGCCTTCTGTGCTCTGGACAGAAGTGAAGCCCAGCCATGGCTTGGAGCTTTGCTGCTCCTCAGCGTGAACACTGCACGCAGCCACAGTGTGCTGGGCACGGATGTTCCGCAGCTCGACGTACTACAAGCATTTTCTTGCTGTTTCACCGAGTCTAAACTGTCCGTGCAGCTCTCGCTCAGCGAACTGCGTCAGGAGAGAAGCACTTGCTGGATTAGCCTTTCGCTGGCCAAGACTTTCAACACAGCACCACAATTCGGGCAAGGAGCAGGAGAAAGGAAGACCATCTTTTCGTCCTGGCACGTTCTTCTGTGCAAGACGCCTATCGGCGTCTTGGCTCCCTGCAGGCTGTAAAGCTTGGCGGTGGTACTTGGAAGTGGGAAGGCAGGTGCAGAGAGCCTCTCACCGCGATCTGCCGGCGCTGCGCAGGCTGTAAAGGAAAGAGGGCTGCCCACTGGACTGTGGTGCAAATACAGGTTTGCACGCGTCGAGGGTAAGCTCTGCGTGAGCTTGTTGACCTAAAGCTGTTCTCCGTGCCAGACAGAGCTGAGAATCTTTCCCTTGACATTTGGACGAGAAAAAAGACCGAGCGTGCTGGTGTATGTCGCTGCGAGGGAAAGTGCGTAGGGCAGGCGCGGTTCAGCCGAAGCAGTCGGCTGGAGCACTTCGCTGCCGGCAGAGTGCTCTGTGCGCCAAGTAGACCGATGGTTCGACTCCGGCAGGATGAAAGCACGACATGGTACGAAGAGCGTAAGAATGAAGGCAGAGCACCGAGCTGCTGTGCGCATGGCACAGGCTGCAAGAGGAAGCGTGGCTGTCCCTCGCTTCTTTGCGGATTCACGTTAGCCCTTGAAAACCGAAAGTTCAACTTGCGGCTCCTTGTGCTGCTACCTATTTCTCTTCCAGCTTTCCCTGGAAAGAATTGTGCCCAGCTTGATGCTTGGAGATGCGGAGACGACAGTGGCAGATGCGGCAGAGAATGGAAATAGAGAGCGCAGCGGACAGTTTCTGGTGCTTGACGTGAAGCAAAGGGAAAGTGCAGCCCAGCAGTGGCTTTGACTTCTGGAGCCTTCTTCTTTGGGAGCAGCTGCTGCAAGTGGGCAAGGGAGCTGCGAGAGTGAAGAAGGGGACGGTCCGTCTATGTGAGAAGGAAGCTCCCCGAGGCGCAGTGTGTTGTGCTCAGTTTCAAGGCTACTTGCAGGAGGGGGGTACTTGAAGAACGCCTTCTTTCTGGACGCGTCCTTCTGGCTGTGCTCAAGCTGCATGCACTCTGCAGCACTGAAGGTGTAAGAACCCGTTGCTGGCCAGCTTGTGTCCAGGAGTGCAAGGGCTGCAGCTTCCTTTCTGAAGCAGCCAGAGCATTCTCAGCTGCATCTGCTCGTGAAGCAGCTCTTGGCCGGACATTTGAAATTGGCTCCCCTGAGTACATGAGCCCGGTGCCCAGCTGCTTGGTTCTTCGCCTTCTGTGCTCTGGACAGAAGTGAAGCCCAGCCATGGCTTGGAGCTTTGCTGCTCCTCAGCGTGAACACTGCGCGCAGCCACAGTGTGCTGGGCACGGATGTTCCGCAGCTCGACGTACTACAAGCATTTTCTTGCTGTTTCACCGAGTCTAAACTGTCCGTGCAGCTCTCGCTCAGCGAACTGCGTCAGGAGAGAAGCACTTGCTGGATTAGCCTTTCGCTGGCCAAGACTTTCAACACAGCACCACAATTCGGGCAAGGAGCAGGAGAAAGGAAGACCATCTTTTCGTCCTGGCACGTTCTTCTGTGCAAGACGCCTATCGGCGTCTTGGCTCCCTGCAGGCTGTAAAGCTTGGCGGTGGTACTTGGAAGTGGGAAGGCAGGTGCAGAGAGCCTCTCACCGCGATCTGCCGGCGCTGCGCAGGCTGTAAAGGAAAGAGGGCTGCCCACTGGACTGTGGTGCAAATACAGGTTTGCACGCGTCGAGGGTAAGCTCTGCGTGAGCTTGTTGACCTAAAGCTGTTCTCCGTGCCAGACAGAGCTGAGAATCTTTCCCTTGACATTTGGACGAGAAAAAAGACCGAGCGTGCTGGTGTATGTCGCTGCGAGGGAAAGTGCGTAGGGCAGGCGCGGTTCAGCCGAAGCAGTCGGCTGGAGCACTTCGCTGCCGGCAGAGTGCTCTGTGCGCCAAGTAGACCGATGGTTCGACTCCGGCAGGATGAAAGCACGACATGGTACGAAGAGCGTAAGAATGAAGGCAGAGCACCGAGCTGCTGTGCGCATGGCACAGGCTGCAAGAGGAAGCGTGGCTGTCCCTCGCTTCTTTGCGGATTCACGTTAGCCCTTGAAAACCGAAAGTTCAACTTGCGGCTCCTTGTGCTGCTACCTATTTCTCTTCCAGCTTTCCCTGGAAAGAATTGTGCCCAGCTTGATGCTTGGAGATGCGGAGACGACAGTGGCAGATGCGGCAGAGAATGGAAATAGAGAGCGCAGCGGACAGTTTCTGGTGCTTGACGTGAAGCAAAGGGAAAGTGCAGCCCAGCAGTGGCTTTGACTTCTGGAGCCTTCTTCTTTGGGAGCAGCTGCTGCAAGTGGGCAAGGGAGCTGCGAGAGTGAAGAAGGGGACGGTCCGTCTATGTGAGAAGGAAGCTCCCCGAGGCGCAGTGTGTTGTGCTCAGTTTCAAGGCTACTTGCAGGAGGGGGGTACTTGAAGAACGCCTTCTTTCTGGACGCGTCCTTCTGGCTGTGCTCAAGCTGCATGCACTCTGCAGCACTGAAGGTGTAAGAACCCGTTGCTGGCCAGCTTGTGTCCAGGAGTGCAAGGGCTGCAGCTTCCTTTCTGAAGCAGCCAGAGCATTCTCAGCTGCATCTGCTCGTGAAGCAGCTCTTGGCCGGACATTTGAAATTGGCTCCCCTGAGTACATGAGCCCGGTGCCCAGCTGCTTGGTTCTTCGCCTTCTGTGCTCTGGACAGAAGTGAAGCCCAGCCATGGCTTGGAGCTTTGCTGCTCCTCAGCGTGAACACTGCGCGCAGCCACAGTGTGCTGGGCACGGATGTTCCGCAGCTCGACGTACTACAAGCATTTTCTTGCTGTTTCACCGAGTCTAAACTGTCCGTGCAGCTCTCGCTCAGCGAACTGCGTCAGGAGAGAAGCACTTGCTGGATTAGCCTTTCGCTGGCCAAGACTTTCAACACAGCACCACAATTCGGGCAAGGAGCAGGAGAAAGGAAGACCATCTTTTCGTCCTGGCACGTTCTTCTGTGCAAGACGCCTATCGGCGTCTTGGCTCCCTGCAGGCTGTAAAGCTTGGCGGTGGTACTTGGAAGTGGGAAGGCAGGTGCAGAGAGCCTCTCACCGCGATCTGCCGGCGCTGCGCAGGCTGTAAAGGAAAGAGGGCTGCCCACTGGACTGTGGTGCAAATACAGGTTTGCACGCGTCGAGGGTAAGCTCTGCGTGAGCTTGTTGACCTAAAGCTGTTCTCCGTGCCAGACAGAGCTGAGAATCTTTCCCTTGACATTTGGACGAGAAAAAAGACCGAGCGTGCTGGTGTATGTCGCTGCGAGGGAAAGCGCGTAGGGCAGGCGCGGTTCAGCCGAAGCAGTCGGCTGGAGCACTTCGCTGCCGGCAGAGTGCTCTGTGCGCCAAGTAGACCGATGGTTCGACTCCGGCAGGATGAAAGCACGACATGGTACGAAGAGCGTAAGAATGAAGGCAGAGCACCGAGCTGCTGTGCGCATGGCACAGGCTGCAAGAGGAAGCGTGGCTGTCCCTCGCTTCTTTGCGGATTCACGTTAGCCCTTGAAAACCGAAAGTTCAACTTGCGGCTCCTTGTGCTGCTACCTATTTCTCTTCCAGCTTTCCCTGGAAAGAATTGTGCCCAGCTTGATGCTTGGAGATGCGGAGACGACAGTGGCAGATGCGGCAGAGAATGGAAATAGAGAGCGCAGCGGACAGTTTCTGGTGCTTGACGTGAAGCAAAGGGAAAGTGCAGCCCAGCAGTGGCTTTGACTTCTGGAGCCTTCTTCTTTGGGAGCAGCTGCTGCAAGTGGGCAAGGGAGCTGCGAGAGTGAAGAAGGGGACGGTCCGTCTATGTGAGAAGGAAGCTCCCCGAGGCGCAGTGTGTTGTGCTCAGTTTCAAGGCTACTTGCAGGAGGGGGGTACTTGAAGAACGCCTTCTTTCTGGACGCGTCCTTCTGGCTGTGCTCAAGCTGCATGCACTCTGCAGCACTGAAGGTGTAAGAACCTGTTGCTGGCCAGCTTGTGTCCAGGAGTGCAAGGGCTGCAGCTTCCTTTCTGAAGCAGCCAGAGCATTCTCAGCTGCATCTGCTCGTGAAGCAGCTCTTGGCCGGACATTTGAAATTGGCTCCCCTGAGTACATGAGCCCGGTGCCCAGCTGCTTGGTTCTTCGCCTTCTGTGCTCTGGACAGAAGTGAAGCCCAGCCATGGCTTGGAGCTTTGCTGCTCCTCAGCGTGAACACTGCGCGCAGCCACAGTGTGCTGGGCACGGATGTTCCGCAGCTCGACGTACTATAAGCATTTTCTTGCTGTTTCACCGAGTCTAAACTGTCCGTGCAGCTCTCGCTCAGCGAACTGCGTCAGGAGAGAAGCACTTGCTGGATTAGCCTTTCGCTGGCCAAGACTTTCAACACAGCACCACAATTCGGGCAAGGAGCAGGAGAAAGGAAGACCATCTTTTCGTCCTGGCACGTTCTTCTGTGCAAGACGCCTATCGGCGTCTTGGCTCCCTGCAGGCTGTAAAGCTTGGCGGTGGTACTTGGAAGTGGGAAGGCAGGTGCAGAGAGCCTCTCACCGCGATCTGCCGGCGCTGCGCAGGCTGTAGAGGAAAGAGGGCTGCCCACTGGACTGTGGTGCAAATACAGGTTTGCACGCGTCGAGGGTAAGCTCTGCGTGAGCTTGTTGACCTAAAGCTGTTCTCCGTGCCAGACAGAGCTGAGAATCTTTCCCTTGACATTTGGACGAGAAAAAAGACCGAGCGTGCTGGTGTATGTCGCTGCGAGGGAAAGTGCGTAGGGCAGGCGCGGTTCAGCCGAAGCAGTCGGCTGGAGCACTTCGCTGCCGGCAGAGTGCTCTGTGCGCCAAGTAGACCGATGGTTCGACTCCGGCAGGATGAAAGCACGACATGGTACGAAGAGCGTAAGAATGAAGGCAGAGCACCGAGCTGCTGTGCGCATGGCACAGGCTGCAAGAGGAAGCGTGGCTGTCCCTCGCTTCTTTGCGGATTCACGTTAGCCCTTGAAAACCGAAAGTTCAACTTGCGGCTCCTTGTGCTGCTACCTATTTCTCTTCCAGCTTTCCCTGGAAAGAATTGTGCCCAGCTTGATGCTTGGAGATGCGGAGACGACAGTGGCAGATGCGGCAGAGAATGGAAATAGAGAGCGCAGCGGACAGTTTCTGGTGCTTGACGTGAAGCAAAGGGAAAGTGCAGCCCAGCAGTGGCTTTGACTTCTGGAGCCTTCTTCTTTGGGAGCAGCTGCTGCAAGTGGGCAAGGGAGCTGCGAGAGTGAAGAAGGGGACGGTCCGTCTATGTGAGAAGGAAGCTCCCCGAGGCGCAGTGTGTTGTGCTCAGTTTCAAGGCTACTTGCAGGAGGGGGGTACTTGAAGAACGCCTTCTTTCTGGACGCGTCCTTCTGGCTGTGCTCAAGCTGCATGCACTCTGCAGCACTGAAGGTGTAAGAACCCGTTGCTGGCCAGCTTGTGTCCAGGAGTGCAAGGGCTGCAGCTTCCTTTCTGAAGCAGCCAGAGCATTCTCAGCTGCATCTGCTCGTGAAGCAGCTCTTGGCCGGACATTTGAAATTGGCTCCCCTGAGTACATGAGCCCGGTGCCCAGCTGCTTGGTTCTTCGCCTTCTGTGCTCTGGACAGAAGTGAAGCCCAGCCATGGCTTGGAGCTTTGCTGCTCCTCAGCGTGAACACTGCGCGCAGCCACAGTGTGCTGGGCACGGATGTTCCGCAGCTCGACGTACTACAAGCATTTTCTTGCTGTTTCACCGAGTCTAAACTGTCCGTGCAGCTCTCGCTCAGCGAACTGCGTCAGGAGAGAAGCACTTGCTGGATTAGCCTTTCGCTGGCCAAGACTTTCAACACAGCACCACAATTCGGGCAAGGAGCAGGAGAAAGGAAGACCATCTTTTCGTCCTGGCACGTTCTTCTGTGCAAGACGCCTATCGGCGTCTTGGCTCCCTGCAGGCTGTAAAGCTTGGCGGTGGTACTTGGAAGTGGGAAGGCAGGTGCAGAGAGCCTCTCACCGCGATCTGCCGGCGCTGCGCAGGCTGTAAAGGAAAGAGGGCTGCCCACTGGACTGTGGTGCAAATACAGGTTTGCACGCGTCGAGGGTAAGCTCTGCGTGAGCTTGTTGACCTAAAGCTGTTCTCCGTGCCAGACAGAGCTGAGAATCTTTCCCTTGACATTTGGACGAGAAAAAAGACCGAGCGTGCTGGTGTATGTCGCTGCGAGGGAAAGTGCGTAGGGCAGGCGCGGTTCAGCCGAAGCAGTCGGCTGGAGCACTTCGCTGCCGGCAGAGTGCTCTGTGCGCCAAGTAGACCGATGGTTCGACTCCGGCAGGATGAAAGCACGACATGGTACGAAGAGCGTAAGAATGAAGGCAGAGCACCGAGCTGCTGTGCGCATGGCACAGGCTGCAAGAGGAAGCGTGGCTGTCCCTCGCTTCTTTGCGGATTCACGTTAGCCCTTGAAAACAGAAAGTTCAACTTGCGGCTCCTTGTGCTGCTACCTATTTCTCTTCCAGCTTTCCCTGGAAAGAATTGTGCCCAGCTTGATGCTTGGAGATGCGGAGACGACAGTGGCAGATGCGGCAGAGAATGGAAATAGAGAGCGCAGCGGACAGTTTCTGGTGCTTGACGTGAAGCAAAGGGAAAGTGCAGCCCAGCAGTGGCTTTGACTTCTGGAGCCTTCTTCTTTGGGAGCAGCTGCTGCAAGTGGGCAAGGGAGCTGCGAGAGTGAAGAAGGGGACGGTCCGTCTATGTGAGAAGGAAGCTCCCCGAGGCGCAGTGTGTTGTGCTCAGTTTCAAGGCTACTTGCAGGAGGGGGGTACTTGAAGAACGCCTTCTTTCTGGACGCGTCCTTCTGGCTGTGCTCAAGCTGCATGCACTCTGCAGCACTGAAGGTGTAAGAACCCGTTGCTGGCCAGCTTGTGTCCAGGAGTGCAAGGGCTGCAGCTTCCTTTCTGAAGCAGCCAGAGCATTCTCAGCTGCATCTGCTCGTGAAGCAGCTCTTGGCCGGACATTTGAAATTGGCTCCCCTGAGTACATGAGCCCGGTGCCCAGCTGCTTGGTTCTTCGCCTTCTGTGCTCTGGACAGAAGTGAAGCCCAGCCATGGCTTGGAGCTTTGCTGCTCCTCAGCGTGAACACTGCGCGCAGCCACAGTGTGCTGGGCACGGATGTTCCGCAGCTCGACGTACTACAAGCATTTTCTTGCTGTTTCACCGAGTCTAAACTGTCCGTGCAGCTCTCGCTCAGCGAACTGCGTCAGGAGAGAAGCACTTGCTGGATTAGCCTTTCGCTGGCCAAGACTTTCAACACAGCACCACAATTCGGGCAAGGAGCAGGAGAAAGGAAGACCATCTTTTCGTCCTGGCACGTTCTTCTGTGCAAGACGCCTATCGGCGTCTTGGCTCCCTGCAGGCTGTAAAGCTTGGCGGTGGTACTTGGAAGTGGGAAGGCAGGTGCAGAGAGCCTCTCACCGCGATCTGCCGGCGCTGCGCAGGCTGTAAAGGAAAGAGGGCTGCCCACTGGACTGTGGTGCAAATACAGGTTTGCACGCGTCGAGGGTAAGCTCTGCGTGAGCTTGTTGACCTAAAGCTGTTCTCCGTGCCAGACAGAGCTGAGAATCTTTCCCTTGACATTTGGACGAGAAAAAAGACCGAGCGTGCTGGTGTATGTCGCTGCGAGGGAAAGCGCGTAGGGCAGGCGCGGTTCAGCCGAAGCAGTCGGCTGGAGCACTTCGCTGCCGGCAGAGTGCTCTGTGCGCCAAGTAGACCGATGGTTCGACTCCGGCAGGATGAAAGCACGACATGGTACGAAGAGCGTAAGAATGAAGGCAGAGCACCGAGCTGCTGTGCGCATGGCACAGGCTGCAAGAGGAAGCGTGGCTGTCCCTCGCTTCTTTGCGGATTCACGTTAGCCCTTGAAAACCGAAAGTTCAACTTGCGGCTCCTTGTGCTGCTACCTATTTCTCTTCCAGCTTTCCCTGGAAAGAATTGTGCCCAGCTTGATGCTTGGAGATGCGGAGACGACAGTGGCAGATGCGGCAGAGAATGGAAATAGAGAGCGCAGCGGACAGTTTCTGGTGCTTGACGTGAAGCAAAGGGAAAGTGCAGCCCAGCAGTGGCTTTGACTTCTGGAGCCTTCTTCTTTGGGAGCAGCTGCTGCAAGTGGGCAAGGGAGCTGCGAGAGTGAAGAAGGGGACGGTCCGTCTATGTGAGAAGGAAGCTCCCCGAGGCGCAGTGTGTTGTGCTCAGTTTCAAGGCTACTTGCAGGAGGGGGGTACTTGAAGAACGCCTTCTTTCTGGACGCGTCCTTCTGGCTGTGCTCAAGCTGCATGCACTCTGCAGCACTGAAGGTGTAAGAACCTGTTGCTGGCCAGCTTGTGTCCAGGAGTGCAAGGGCTGCAGCTTCCTTTCTGAAGCAGCCAGAGCATTCTCAGCTGCATCTGCTCGTGAAGCAGCTCTTGGCCGGACATTTGAAATTGGCTCCCCTGAGTACATGAGCCCGGTGCCCAGCTGCTTGGTTCTTCGCCTTCTGTGCTCTGGACAGAAGTGAAGCCCAGCCATGGCTTGGAGCTTTGCTGCTCCTCAGCGTGAACACTGCGCGCAGCCACAGTGTGCTGGGCACGGATGTTCCGCAGCTCGACGTACTACAAGCATTTTCTTGCTGTTTCACCGAGTCTAAACTGTCCGTGCAGCTCTCGCTCAGCGAACTGCGTCAGGAGAGAAGCACTTGCTGGATTAGCCTTTCGCTGGCCAAGACTTTCAACACAGCACCACAATTCGGGCAAGGAGCAGGAGAAAGGAAGACCATCTTTTCGTCCTGGCACGTTCTTCTGTGCAAGACGCCTATCGGCGTCTTGGCTCCCTGCAGGCTGTAAAGCTTGGCGGTGGTACTTGGAAGTGGGAAGGCAGGTGCAGAGAGCCTCTCACCGCGATCTGCCGGCGCTGCGCAGGCTGTAAAGGAAAGAGGGCTGCCCACTGGACTGTGGTGCAAATACAGGTTTGCACGCGTCGAGGGTAAGCTCTGCGTGAGCTTGTTGACCTAAAGCTGTTCTCCGTGCCAGACAGAGCTGAGAATCTTTCCCTTGACATTTGGACGAGAAAAAAGACCGAGCGTGCTGGTGTATGTCGCTGCGAGGGAAAGCGCGTAGGGCAGGCGCGGTTCAGCCGAAGCAGTCGGCTGGAGCACTTCGCTGCCGGCAGAGTGCTCTGTACGCCAAGTAGACCGATGGTTCGACTCCGGCAGGATGAAAGCACGACATGGTACGAAGAGCGTAAGAATGAAGGCAGAGCACCGAGCTGCTGTGCGCATGGCACAGGCTGCAAGAGGAAGCGTGGCTGTCCCTCGCTTCTTTGCGGATTCACGTTAGCCCTTGAAAACCGAAAGTTCAACTTGCGGCTCCTTGTGCTGCTACCTATTTCTCTTCCAGCTTTCCCTGGAAAGAATTGTGCCCAGCTTGATGCTTGGAGATGCGGAGACGACAGTGGCAGATGCGGCAGAGAATGGAAATAGAGAGCGCAGCGGACAGTTTCTGGTGCTTGACGTGAAGCAAAGGGAAAGTGCAGCCCAGCAGTGGCTTTGACTTCTGGAGCCTTCTTCTTTGGGAGCAGCTGCTGCAAGTGGGCAAGGGAGCTGCGAGAGTGAAGAAGGGGACGGTCCGTCTATGTGAGAAGGAAGCTCCCCGAGGCGCAGTGTGTTGTGCTCAGTTTCAAGGCTACTTGCAGGAGGGGGGTACTTGAAGAACGCCTTCTTTCTGGACGCGTCCTTCTGGCTGTGCTCAAGCTGCATGCACTCTGCAGCACTGAAGGTGTAAGAACCCGTTGCTGGCCAGCTTGTGTCCAGGAGTGCAAGGGCTGCAGCTTCCTTTCTGAAGCAGCCAGAGCATTCTCAGCTGCATCTGCTCGTGAAGCAGCTCTTGGCCGGACATTTGAAATTGGCTCCCCTGAGTACATGAGCCCGGTGCCCAGCTGCTTGGTTCTTCGCCTTCTGTGCTCTGGACAGAAGTGAAGCCCAGCCATGGCTTGGAGCTTTGCTGCTCCTCAGCGTGACCACTGCGCGCAGCCACAGTGTGCTGGGCACGGATGTTCCGCAGCTCGACGTACTACAAGCATTTTCTTGCTGTTTCACCGAGTCTAAACTGTCCGTGCAGCTCTCGCTCAGCGAACTGCGTCAGGAGAGAAGCACTTGCTGGATTAGCCTTTCGCTGGCCAAGACTTTCAACACAGCACCACAATTCGGGCAAGGAGCAGGAGAAAGGAAGACCATCTTTTCGTCCTGGCACGTTCTTCTGTGCAAGACGCCTATCGGCGTCTTGGCTCCCTGCAGGCTGTAAAGCTTGGCGGTGGTACTTGGAAGTGGGAAGGCAGGTGCAGAGAGCCTCTCACCGCGATCTGCCGGCGCTGCGCAGGCTGTAAAGGAAAGAGGGCTGCCCACTGGACTGTGGTGCAAATACAGGTTTGCACGCGTCGAGGGTAAGCTCTGCGTGAGCTTGTTGACCTAAAGCTGTTCTCCGTGCCAGACAGAGCTGAGAATCTTTCCCTTGACATTTGGACGAGAAAAAAGACCGAGCGTGCTGGTGTATGTCGCTGCGAGGGAAAGCGCGTAGGGCAGGCGCGGTTCAGCCGAAGCAGTCGGCTGGAGCACTTCGCTGCCGGCAGAGTGCTCTGTGCGCCAAGTAGACCGATGGTTCGACTCCGGCAGGATGAAAGCACGACATGGTACGAAGAGCGTAAGAATGAAGGCAGAGCACCGAGCTGCTGTGCGCATGGCACAGGCTGCAAGAGGAAGCGTGGCTGTCCCTCGCTTCTTTGCGGATTCACGTTAGCCCTTGAAAACCGAAAGTTCAACTTGCGGCTCCTTGTGCTGCTACCTATTTCTCTTCCAGCTTTCCCTGGAAAGAATTGTGCCCAGCTTGATGCTTGGAGATGCGGAGACGACAGTGGCAGATGCGGCAGAGAATGGAAATAGAGAGCGCAGCGGACAGTTTCTGGTGCTTGACGTGAAGCAAAGGGAAAGTGCAGCCCAGCAGTGGCTTTGACTTCTGGAGCCTTCTTCTTTGGGAGCAGCTGCTGCAAGTGGGCAAGGGAGCTGCGAGAGTGAAGAAGGGGACGGTCCGTCTATGTGAGAAGGAAGCTCCCCGAGGCGCAGTGTGTTGTGCTCAGTTTCAAGGCTACTTGCAGGAGGGGGGTACTTGAAGAACGCCTTCTTTCTGGACGCGTCCTTCTGGCTGTGCTCAAGCTGCATGCACTCTGCAGCACTGAAGGTGTAAGAACCCGTTGCTGGCCAGCTTGTGTCCAGGAGTGCAAGGGCTGCAGCTTCCTTTCTGAAGCAGCCAGAGCATTCTCAGCTGCATCTGCTCGTGAAGCAGCTCTTGGCCGGACATTTGAAATTGGCTCCCCTGAGTACATGAGCCCGGTGCCCAGCTGCTTGGTTCTTCGCCTTCTGTGCTCTGGACAGAAGTGAAGCCCAGCCATGGCTTGGAGCTTTGCTGCTCCTCAGCGTGAACACTGCGCGCAGCCACAGTGTGCTGGGCACGGATGTTCCGCAGCTCGACGTACTACAAGCATTTTCTTGCTGTTTCACCGAGTCTAAACTGTCCGTGCAGCTCTCGCTCAGCGAACTGCGTCAGGAGAGAAGCACTTGCTGGATTAGCCTTTCGCTGGCCAAGACTTTCAACACAGCACCACAATTCGGGCAAGGAGCAGGAGAAAGGAAGACCATCTTTTCGTCCTGGCACGTTCTTCTGTGCAAGACGCCTATCGGCGTCTTGGCTCCCTGCAGGCTGTAAAGCTTGGCGGTGGTACTTGGAAGTGGGAAGGCAGGTGCAGAGAGCCTCTCACCGCGATCTGCCGGCGCTGCGCAGGCTGTAAAGGAAAGAGGGCTGCCCACTGGACTGTGGTGCAAATACAGGTTTGCACGCGTCGAGGGTAAGCTCTGCGTGAGCTTGTTGACCTAAAGCTGTTCTCCGTGCCAGACAGAGCTGAGAATCTTTCCCTTGACATTTGGACGAGAAAAAAGACCGAGCGTGCTGGTGTATGTCGCTGCGAGGGAAAGTGCGTAGGGCAGGCGCGGTTCAGCCGAAGCAGTCGGCTGGAGCACTTCGCTGCCGGCAGAGTGCTCTGTGCGCCAAGTAGACCGATGGTTCGACTCCGGCAGGATGAAAGCACGACATGGTACGAAGAGCGTAAGAATGAAGGCAGAGCACCGAGCTGCTGTGCGCATGGCACAGGCTGCAAGAGGAAGCGTGGCTGTCCCTCGCTTCTTTGCGGATTCACGTTAGCCCTTGAAAACCGAAAGTTCAACTTGCGGCTCCTTGTGCTGCTACCTATTTCTCTTCCAGCTTTCCCTGGAAAGAATTGTGCCCAGCTTGATGCTTGGAGATGCAGAGACGACAGTGGCAGATGCGGCAGAGAATGGAAATAGAGAGCGCAGCGGACAGTTTCTGGTGCTTGACGTGAAGCAAAGGGAAAGTGCAGCCCAGCAGTGGCTTTGACTTCTGGAGCCTTCTTCTTTGGGAGCAGCTGCTGCAAGTGGGCAAGGGAGCTGCGAGAGTGAAGAAGGGGACGGTCCGTCTATGTGAGAAGGAAGCTCCCCGAGGCGCAGTGTGTTGTGCTCAGTTTCAAGGCTACTTGCAGGAGGGGGGTACTTGAAGAACGCCTTCTTTCTGGACGCGTCCTTCTGGCTGTGCTCAAGCTGCATGCACTCTGCAGCACTGAAGGTGTAAGAACCCGTTGCTGGCCAGCTTGTGTCCAGGAGTGCAAGGGCTGCAGCTTCCTTTCTGAAGCAGCCAGAGCATTCTCAGCTGCATCTGCTCGTGAAGCAGCTCTTGGCCGGACATTTGAAATTGGCTCCCCTGAGTACATGAGCCCGGTGCCCAGCTGCTTGGTTCTTCGCCTTCTGTGCTCTGGACAGAAGTGAAGCCCAGCCATGGCTTGGAGCTTTGCTGCTCCTCAGCGTGAACACTGCGCGCAGCCACAGTGTGCTGGGCACGGATGTTCCGCAGCTCGACGTACTACAAGCATTTTCTTGCTGTTTCACCGAGTCTAAACTGTCCGTGCAGCTCTCGCTCAGCGAACTGCGTCAGGAGAGAAGCACTTGCTGGATTAGCCTTTCGCTGGCCAAGACTTTCAACACAGCACCACAATTCGGGCAAGGAGCAGGAGAAAGGAAGACCATCTTTTCGTCCTGGCACGTTCTTCTGTGCAAGACGCCTATCGGCGTCTTGGCTCCCTGCAGGCTGTAAAGCTTGGCGGTGGTACTTGGAAGTGGGAAGGCAGGTGCAGAGAGCCTCTCACCGCGATCTGCCGGCGCTGCGCAGGCTGTAAAGGAAAGAGGGCTGCCCACTGGACTGTGGTGCAAATACAGGTTTGCACGCGTCGAGGGTAAGCTCTGCGTGAGCTTGTTGACCTAAAGCTGTTCTCCGTGCCAGACAGAGCTGAGAATCTTTCCCTTGACATTTGGACGAGAAAAAAGACCGAGCGTGCTGGTGTATGTCGCTGCGAGGGAAAGTGCGTAGGGCAGGCGCGGTTCAGCCGAAGCAGTCGGCTGGAGCACTTCGCTGCCGGCAGAGTGCTCTGTGCGCCAAGTAGACCGATGGTTCGACTCCGGCAGGATGAAAGCACGACATGGTACGAAGAGCGTAAGAATGAAGGCAGAGCACCGAGCTGCTGTGCGCATGGCACAGGCTGCAAGAGGAAGCGTGGCTGTCCCTCGCTTCTTTGCGGATTCACGTTAGCCCTTGAAAACCGAAAGTTCAACTTGCGGCTCCTTGTGCTGCTACCTATTTCTCTTCCAGCTTTCCCTGGAAAGAATTGTGCCCAGCTTGATGCTTGGAGATGCAGAGACGACAGTGGCAGATGCGGCAGAGAATGGAAATAGAGAGCGCAGCGGACAGTTTCTGGTGCTTGACGTGAAGCAAAGGGAAAGTGCAGCCCAGCAGTGGCTTTGACTTCTGGAGCCTTCTTCTTTGGGAGCAGCTGCTGCAAGTGGGCAAGGGAGCTGCGAGAGTGAAGAAGGGGACGGTCCGTCTATGTGAGAAGGAAGCGCCCCGAGGCGCAGTGTGTTGTGCTCAGTTTCAAGGCTACTTGCAGGAGGGGGGTACTTGAAGAACGCCTTCTTTCTGGACGCGTCCTTCTGGCTGTGCTCAAGCTGCATGCACTCTGCAGCACTGAAGGTGTAAGAACCCGTTGCTGGCCAGCTTGTGTCCAGGAGTGCAAGGGCTGCAGCTTCCTTTCTGAAGCAGCCAGAGCATTCTCAGCTGCATCTGCTCGTGAAGCAGCTCTTGGCCGGACATTTGAAATTGGCTCCCCTGAGTACATGAGCCCGGTGCCCAGCTGCTTGGTTCTTCGCCTTCTGTGCTCTGGACAGAAGTGAAGCCCAGCCATGGCTTGGAGCTTTGCTGCTCCTCAACGTGAACACTGCGCGCAGCCACAGTGTGCTGGGCACGGATGTTCCGCAGCTCGACGTACTACAAGCATTTTCTTGCTGTTTCACCGAGTCTAAACTGTCCGTGCAGCTCTCGCTCAGCGAACTGCGTCAGGAGAGAAGCACTTGCTGGATTAGCCTTTCGCTGGCCAAGACTTTCAACACAGCACCACAATTCGGGCAAGGAGCAGGAGAAAGGAAGACCATCTTTTCGTCCTGGCACGTTCTTCTGTGCAAGACGCCTATCGGCGTCTTGGCTCCCTGCAGGCTGTAAAGCTTGGCGGTGGTACTTGGAAGTGGGAAGGCAGGTGCAGAGAGCCTCTCACCGCGATCTGCCGGCGCTGCGCAGGCTGTAAAGGAAAGAGGGCTGCCCACTGGACTGTGGTGCAAATACAGGTTTGCACGCGTCGAGGGTAAGCTCTGCGTGAGCTTGTTGACCTAAAGCTGTTCTCCGTGCCAGACAGAGCTGAGAATCTTTCCCTTGACATTTGGACGAGAAAAAAGACCGAGCGTGCTGGTGTATGTCGCTGCGAGGGAAAGTGCGTAGGGCAGGCGCGGTTCAGCCGAAGCAGTCGGCTGGAGCACTTCGCTGCCGGCAGAGTGCTCTGTGCGCCAAGTAGACCGATGGTTCGACTCCGGCAGGATGAAAGCACGACATGGTACGAAGAGCGTAAGAATGAAGGCAGAGCACCGAGCTGCTGTGCGCATGGCACAGGCTGCAAGAGGAAGCGTGGCTGTCCCTCGCTTCTTTGCGGATTCACGTTAGCCCTTGAAAACAGAAAGTTCAACTTGCGGCTCCTTGTGCTGCTACCTATTTCTCTTCCAGCTTTCCCTGGAAAGAATTGTGCCCAGCTTGATGCTTGGAGATGCAGAGACGACAGTGGCAGATGCGGCAGAGAATGGAAATAGAGAGCGCAGCGGACAGTTTCTGGTGCTTGACGTGAAGCAAAGGGAAAGTGCAGCCCAGCAGTGGCTTTGACTTCTGGAGCCTTCTTCTTTGGGAGCAGCTGCTGCAAGTGGGCAAGGGAGCTGCGAGAGTGAAGAAGGGGACGGTCCGTCTATGTGAGAAGGAAGCTCCCCGAGGCGCAGTGTGTTGTGCTCAGTTTCAAGGCTACTTGCAGGAGGGGGGTACTTGAAGAACGCCTTCTTTCTGGACGCGTCCTTCTGGCTGTGCTCAAGCTGCATGCACTCTGCAGCACTGAAGGTGTAAGAACCCGTTGCTGGCCAGCTTGTGTCCAGGAGTGCAAGGGCTGCAGCTTCCTTTCTGAAGCAGCCAGAGCATTCTCAGCTGCATCTGCTCGTGAAGCAGCTCTTGGCCGGACATTTGAAATTGGCTCCCCTGAGTACATGAGCCCGGTGCCCAGCTGCTTGGTTCTTCGCCTTCTGTGCTCTGGACAGAAGTGAAGCCCAGCCATGGCTTGGAGCTTTGCTGCTCCTCAACGTGAACACTGCGCGCAGCCACAGTGTGCTGGGCACGGATGTTCCGCAGCTCGACGTACTACAAGCATTTTCTTGCTGTTTCACCGAGTCTAAACTGTCCGTGCAGCTCTCGCTCAGCGAACTGCGTCAGGAGAGAAGCACTTGCTGGATTAGCCTTTCGCTGGCCAAGACTTTCAACACAGCACCACAATTCGGGCAAGGAGCAGGAGAAAGGAAGACCATCTTTTCGTCCTGGCACGTTCTTCTGTGCAAGACGCCTATCGGCGTCTTGGCTCCCTGCAGGCTGTAAAGCTTGGCGGTGGTACTTGGAAGTGGGAAGGCAGGTGCAGAGAGCCTCTCACCGCGATCTGCCGGCGCTGCGCAGGCTGTAAAGGAAAGAGGGCTGCCCACTGGACTGTGGTGCAAATACAGGTTTGCACGCGTCGAGGGTAAGCTCTGCGTGAGCTTGTTGACCTAAAGCTGTTCTCCGTGCCAGACAGAGCTGAGAATCTTTCCCTTGACATTTGGACGAGAAAAAAGACCGAGCGTGCTGGTGTATGTCGCTGCGAGGGAAAGTGCGTAGGGCAGGCGCGGTTCAGCCGAAGCAGTCGGCTGGAGCACTTCGCTGCCGGCAGAGTGCTCTGTGCGCCAAGTAGACCGATGGTTCGACTCCGGCAGGATGAAAGCACGACATGGTACGAAGAGCGTAAGAATGAAGGCAGAGCACCGAGCTGCTGTGCGCATGGCACAGGCTGCAAGAGGAAGCGTGGCTGTCCCTCGCTTCTTTGCGGATTCACGTTAGCCCTTGAAAACAGAAAGTTCAACTTGCGGCTCCTTGTGCTGCTACCTATTTCTCTTCCAGCTTTCCCTGGAAAGAATTGTGCCCAGCTTGATGCTTGGAGATGCAGAGACGACAGTGGCAGATGCGGCAGAGAATGGAAATAGAGAGCGCAGCGGACAGTTTCTGGTGCTTGACGTGAAGCAAAGGGAAAGTGCAGCCCAGCAGTGGCTTTGACTTCTGGAGCCTTCTTCTTTGGGAGCAGCTGCTGCAAGTGGGCAAGGGAGCTGCGAGAGTGAAGAAGGGGACGGTCCGTCTATGTGAGAAGGAAGCTCCCCGAGGCGCAGTGTGTTGTGCTCAGTTTCAAGGCTACTTGCAGGAGGGGGGTACTTGAAGAACGCCTTCTTTCTGGACGCGTCCTTCTGGCTGTGCTCAAGCTGCATGCACTCTGCAGCACTGAAGGTGTAAGAACCTGTTGCTGGCCAGCTTGTGTCCAGGAGTGCAAGGGCTGCAGCTTCCTTTCTGAAGCAGCCAGAGCATTCTCAGCTGCATCTGCTCGTGAAGCAGCTCTTGGCCGGACATTTGAAATTGGCTCCCCTGAGTACATGAGCCCGGTGCCCAGCTGCTTGGTTCTTCGCCTTCTGTGCTCTGGACAGAAGTGAAGCCCAGCCATGGCTTGGAGCTTTGCTGCTCCTCAGCGTGAACACTGCGCGCAGCCACAGTGTGCTGGGCACGGATGTTCCGCAGCTCGACGTACTACAAGCATTTTCTTGCTGTTTCACCGAGTCTAAACTGTCCGTGCAGCTCTCGCTCAGCGAACTGCGTCAGGAGAGAAGCACTTGCTGGATTAGCCTTTCGCTGGCCAAGACTTTCAACACAGCACCACAATTCGGGCAAGGAGCAGGAGAAAGGAAGACCATCTTTTCGTCCTGGCACGTTCTTCTGTGCAAGACGCCTATCGGCGTCTTGGCTCCCTGCAGGCTGTAAAGCTTGGCGGTGGTACTTGGAAGTGGGAAGGCAGGTGCAGAGAGCCTCTCACCGCGATCTGCCGGCGCTGCGCAGGCTGTAAAGGAAAGAGGGCTGCCCACTGGACTGTGGTGCAAATACAGGTTTGCACGCGTCGAGGGTAAGCTCTGCGTGAGCTTGTTGACCTAAAGCTGTTCTCCGTGCCAGACAGAGCTGAGAATCTTTCCCTTGACATTTGGACGAGAAAAAAGACCGAGCGTGCTGGTGTATGTCGCTGCGAGGGAAAGTGCGTAGGGCAGGCGCGGTTCAGCCGAAGCAGTCGGCTGGAGCACTTCGCTGCCGGCAGAGTGCTCTGTGCGCCAAGTAGACCGATGGTTCGACTCCGGCAGGATGAAAGCACGACATGGTACGAAGAGCGTAAGAATGAAGGCAGAGCACCGAGCTGCTGTGCGCATGGCACAGGCTGCAAGAGGAAGCGTGGCTGTCCCTCGCTTCTTTGCGGATTCACGTTAGCCCTTGAAAACAGAAAGTTCAACTTGCGGCTCCTTGTGCTGCTACCTATTTCTCTTCCAGCTTTCCCTGGAAAGAATTGTGCCCAGCTTGATGCTTGGAGATGCAGAGACGACAGTGGCAGATGCGGCAGAGAATGGAAATAGAGAGCGCAGCGGACAGTTTCTGGTGCTTGACGTGAAGCAAAGGGAAAGTGCAGCCCAGCAGTGGCTTTGACTTCTGGAGCCTTCTTCTTTGGGAGCAGCTGCTGCAAGTGGGCAAGGGAGCTGCGAGAGTGAAGAAGGGGACGGTCCGTCTATGTGAGAAGGAAGCTCCCCGAGGCGCAGTGTGTTGTGCTCAGTTTCAAGGCTACTTGCAGGAGGGGGGTACTTGAAGAACGCCTTCTTTCTGGACGCGTCCTTCTGGCTGTGCTCAAGCTGCATGCACTCTGCAGCACTGAAGGTGTAAGAACCTGTTGCTGGCCAGCTTGTGTCCAGGAGTGCAAGGGCTGCAGCTTCCTTTCTGAAGCAGCCAGAGCATTCTCAGCTGCATCTGCTCGTGAAGCAGCTCTTGGCCGGACATTTGAAATTGGCTCCCCTGAGTACATGAGCCCGGTGCCCAGCTGCTTGGTTCTTCGCCTTCTGTGCTCTGGACAGAAGTGAAGCCCAGCCATGGCTTGGAGCTTTGCTGCTCTTCAGCGTGAACACTGCACGCAGCCACAGTGTGCTGGGCACGGATGTTCCGCAGCTCGACGTACTACAAGCATTTTCTTGCTGTTTCACCGAGTCTAAACTGTCCGTGCAGCTCTCGCTCAGCGAACTGCGTCAGGAGAGAAGCACTTGCTGGATTAGCCTTTCGCTGGCCAAGACTTTCAACACAGCACCACAATTCGGGCAAGGAGCAGAAGAAAGGAAGACCACCTTTTCGTCCTGGCACGTTCTTCTGTGCAAGACGCCTATCGGCGTCTTGGCTCCCTGCAGGCTGTAAAGCTTGGCGGTGGTACTTGGAAGTGGGAAGGCAGGTGCAGAGAGCCTCTCACCGCGATCTGCCGGCGCTGCGCAGGCTGTAAAGGAAAGAGGGCTGCCCACTGGACTGTGGTGCAAATACAGGTTTGCACGCGTCGAGGGTAAGCTCTGCGTGAGCTTGTTGACCTAAAGCTGTTCTCCGTGCCAGACAGAGCTGAGAATCTTTCCCTTGACATTTGGATGAGAAAAAAGACCGAGCGTGCTGGTGTATGTCGCTGCGAGGGAAAGTGCGTAGGGCAGGCGCGGTTCAGCCGAAGCAGTCGGCTGGAGCACTTCGCTGCCGGCAGAGTGCTCTGTGCGCCAAGTAGACCGATGGTTCGACTCCGGCAGGATGAAAGCACGACATGGTACGAAGAGCGTAAGAATGAAGGCAGAGCACCGAGCTGCTGTGCGCATGGCACAGGCTGCAAGAGGAAGCGTGGCTGTCCCTCGCTTCTTTGCGGATTCACGTTAGCCCTTGAAAACCGAAAGTTCAACTTGCGGCTCCTTGTGCTGCTACCTATTTCTCTTCCAGCTTTCCCTGGAAAGAATTGTGCCCAGCTTGATGCTTGGAGATGCAGAGACGACAGTGGCAGATGCGGCAGAGAATGGAAATAGAGAGCGCAGCGGACAGTTTCTGGTGCTTGACGTGAAGCAAAGGGAAAGTGCAGCCCAGCAGTGGCTTTGACTTCTGGAGCCTTCTTCTTTGGGAGCAGCTGCTGCAAGTGGGCAAGGGAGCTGCGAGAGTGAAGAAGGGGACGGTCCGTCTATGTGAGAAGGAAGCGCCCCGAGGCGCAGTGTGTTGTGCTCAGTTTCAAGGCTACTTGCAGGAGGGGGGTACTTGAAGAACGCCTTCTTTCTGGACGCGTCCTTCTGGCTGTGCTCAAGCTGCATGCACTCTGCAGCACTGAAGGTGTAAGAACCTGTTGCTGGCCAGCTTGTGTCCAGGAGTGCAAGGGCTGCAGCTTCCTTTCTGAAGCAGCCAGAGCATTCTCAGCTGCATCTGCTCGTGAAGCAGCTCTTGGCCGGACATTTGAAATTGGCTCCCCTGAGTACATGAGCCCGGTGCCCAGCTGCTTGGTTCTTCGCCTTCTGTGCTCTGGACAGAAGTGAAGCCCAGCCATGGCTTGGAGCTTTGCTGCTCCTCAGCGTGAACACTGCGCGCAGCCACAGTGTGCTGGGCACGGATGTTCCGCAGCTCGACGTACTACAAGCATTTTCTTGCTGTTTCACCGAGTCTAAACTGTCCGTGCAGCTCTCGCTCAGCAAACTGCGTCAGGAGAGAAGCACTTGCTGGATTAGCCTTTCGCTGGCCAAGACTTTCAACACAGCACCACAATTCGGGCAAGGAGCAGGAGAAAGGAAGACCATCTTTTCGTCCTGGCACGTTCTTCTGTGCAAGACGCCTATCGGCGTCTTGGCTCCCTGCAGGCTGTAAAGCTTGGCGGTGGTACTTGGAAGTGGGAAGGCAGGTGCAGAGAGCCTCTCACCGCGATCTGCCGGCGCTGCGCAGGCTGTAAAGGAAAGAGGGCTGCCCACTGGACTGTGGTGCAAATACAGGTTTGCACGCGTCGAGGGTAAGCTCTGCGTGAGCTTGTTGACCTAAAGCTGTTCTCCGTGCCAGACAGAGCTGAGAATCTTTCCCTTGACATTTGGACGAGAAAAAAGACCGAGCGTGCTGGTGTATGTCGCTGCGAGGGAAAGTGCGTAGGGCAGGCGCGGTTCAGCCGAAGCAGTCGGCTGGAGCACTTCGCTGCCGGCAGAGTGCTCTGTGCGCCAAGTAGACCGATGGTTCGACTCCGGCAGGATGAAAGCACGACATGGTACGAAGAGCGTAAGAATGAAGGCAGAGCACCGAGCTGCTGTGCGCATGGCACAGGCTGCAAGAGGAAGCGTGGCTGTCCCTCGCTTCTTTGCGGATTCACGTTAGCCCTTGAAAACAGAAAGTTCAGCTTGCGGCTCCTTGTGCTGCTACCTATTTCTCTTCCAGCTTTCCCTGGAAAGAATTGTGCCCAGCTTGATGCTTGGAGATGCAGAGACGACAGTGGCAGATGCGGCAGAGAATGGAAATAGAGAGCGCAGCGGACAGTTTCTGGTGCTTGACGTGAAGCAAAGGGAAAGTGCAGCCCAGCAGTGGCTTTGACTTCTGGAGCCTTCTTCTTTGGGAGCAGCTGCTGCAAGTGGGCAAGGGAGCTGCGAGAGTGAAGAAGGGGACGGTCCGTCTATGTGAGAAGGAAGCTCCCCGAGGCGCAGTGTGTTGTGCTCAGTTTCAAGGCTACTTGCAGGAGGGGGGTACTTGAAGAACGCCTTCTTTCTGGACGCGTCCTTCTGGCTGTGCTCAAGCTGCATGCACTCTGCAGCACTGAAGGTGTAAGAACCTGTTGCTGGCCAGCTTGTGTCCAGGAGTGCAAGGGCTGCAGCTTCCTTTCTGAAGCAGCCAGAGCATTCTCAGCTGCATCTGCTCGTGAAGCAGCTCTTGGCCGGACATTTGAAATTGGCTCCCCTGAGTACATGAGCCCGGTGCCCAGCTGCTTGGTTCTTCGCCTTCTGTGCTCTGGACAGAAGTGAAGCCCAGCCATGGCTTGGAGCTTTGCTGCTCCTCAGCGTGAACACTGCGCGCAGCCACAGTGTGCTGGGCACGGATGTTCCGCAGCTCGACGTACTACAAGCATTTTCTTGCTGTTTCACCGAGTCTAAACTGTCCGTGCAGCTCTCGCTCAGCGAACTGCGTCAGGAGAGAAGCACTTGCTGGATTAGCCTTTCGCTGGCCAAGACTTTCAACACAGCACCACAATTCGGGCAAGGAGCAGGAGAAAGGAAGACCATCTTTTCGTCCTGGCACGTTCTTCTGTGCAAGACGCCTATCGGCGTCTTGGCTCCCTGCAGGCTGTAAAGCTTGGCGGTGGTACTTGGAAGTGGGAAGGCAGGTGCAGAGAGCCTCTCACCGCGATCTGCCGGCGCTGCGCAGGCTGTAAAGGAAAGAGGGCTGCCCACTGGACTGTGGTGCAAATACAGGTTTGCACGCGTCGAGGGTAAGCTCTGCGTGAGCTTGTTGACCTAAAGCTGTTCTCCGTGCCAGACAGAGCTGAGAATCTTTCCCTTGACATTTGGACGAGAAAAAAGACCGAGCGTGCTGGTGTATGTCGCTGCGAGGGAAAGTGCGTAGGGCAGGCGCGGTTCAGCCGAAGCAGTCGGCTGGAGCACTTCGCTGCCGGCAGAGTGCTCTGTGTGCCAAGTAGACCGATGGTTCGACTCCGGCAGGATGAAAGCACGACATGGTACGAAGAGCGTAAGAATGAAGGCAGAGCACCGAGCTGCTGTGCGCATGGCACAGGCTGCAAGAGGAAGCGTGGCTGTCCCTCGCTTCTTTGCGGATTCACGTTAGCCCTTGAAAACCGAAAGTTCAACTTGCGGCTCCTTGTGCTGCTACCTATTTCTCTTCCAGCTTTCCCTGGAAAGAATTGTGCCCAGCTTGATGCTTGGAGATGCAGAGACGACAGTGGCAGATGCGGCAGAGAATGGAAATAGAGAGCGCAGCGGACAGTTTCTGGTGCTTGACGTGAAGCAAAGGGAAAGTGCAGCCCAGCAGTGGCTTTGACTTCTGGAGCCTTCTTCTTTGGGAGCAGCTGCTGCAAGTGGGCAAGGGAGCTGCGAGAGTGAAGAAGGGGACGGTCCGTCTATGTGAGAAGGAAGCTCCCCGAGGCGCAGTGTGTTGTGCTCAGTTTCAAGGCTACTTGCAGGAGGGGGGTACTTGAAGAACGCCTTCTTTCTGGACGCGTCCTTCTGGCTGTGCTCAAGCTGCATGCACTCTGCAGCACTGAAGGTGTAAGAACCTGTTGCTGGCCAGCTTGTGTCCAGGAGTGCAAGGGCTGCAGCTTCCTTTCTGAAGCAGCCAGAGCATTCTCAGCTGCATCTGCTCGTGAAGCAGCTCTTGGCCGGACATTTGAAATTGGCTCCCCTGAGTACATGAGCCCGGTGCCCAGCTGCTTGGTTCTTCGCCTTCTGTGCTCTGGACAGAAGTGAAGCCCAGCCATGGCTTGGAGCTTTGCTGCTCCTCAGCGTGAACACTGCGCGCAGCCACAGTGTGCTGGGCACGGATGTTCCGCAGCTCGACGTACTACAAGCATTTTCTTGCTGTTTCACCGAGTCTAAACTGTCCGTGCAGCTCTCGCTCAGCAAACTGCGTCAGGAGAGAAGCACTTGCTGGATTAGCCTTTCGCTGGCCAAGACTTTCAACACAGCACCACAATTCGGGCAAGGAGCAGGAGAAAGGAAGACCATCTTTTCGTCCTGGCACGTTCTTCTGTGCAAGACGCCTATCGGCGTCTTGGCTCCCTGCAGGCTGTAAAGCTTGGCGGTGGTACTTGGAAGTGGGAAGGCAGGTGCAGAGAGCCTCTCACCGCGATCTGCCGGCGCTGCGCAGGCTGTAAAGGAAAGAGGGCTGCCCACTGGACTGTGGTGCAAATACAGGTTTGCACGCGTCGAGGGTAAGCTCTGCGTGAGCTTGTTGACCTAAAGCTGTTCTCCGTGCCAGACAGAGCTGAGAATCTTTCCCTTGACATTTGGACGAGAAAAAAGACCGAGCGTGCTGGTGTATGTCGCTGCGAGGGAAAGCGCGTAGGGCAGGCGCGGTTCAGCCGAAGCAGTCGGCTGGAGCACTTCGCTGCCGGCAGAGTGCTCTGTGCGCCAAGTAGACCGATGGTTCGACTCCGGCAGGATGAAAGCACGACATGGTACGAAGAGCGTAAGAATGAAGGCAGAGCACCGAGCTGCTGTGCGCATGGCACAGGCTGCAAGAGGAAGCGTGGCTGTCCCTCGCTTCTTTGCGGATTCACGTTAGCCCTTGAAAACCGAAAGTTCAACTTGCGGCTCCTTGTGCTGCTACCTATTTCTCTTCCAGCTTTCCCTGGAAAGAATTGTGCCCAGCTTGATGCTTGGAGATGCAGAGACGACAGTGGCAGATGCGGCAGAGAATGGAAATAGAGAGCGCAGCGGACAGTTTCTGGTGCTTGACGTGAAGCAAAGGGAAAGTGCAGCCCAGCAGTGGCTTTGACTTCTGGAGCCTTCTTCTTTGGGAGCAGCTGCTGCAAGTGGGCAAGGGAGCTGCGAGAGTGAAGAAGGGGACGGTCCGTCTATGTGAGAAGGAAGCTCCCCGAGGCGCAGTGTGTTGTGCTCAGTTTCAAGGCTACTTGCAGGAGGGGGGTACTTGAAGAACGCCTTCTTTCTGGACGCGTCCTTCTGGCTGTGCTCAAGCTGCATGCACTCTGCAGCACTGAAGGTGTAAGAACCTGTTGCTGGCCAGCTTGTGTCCAGGAGTGCAAGGGCTGCAGCTTCCTTTCTGAAGCAGCCAGAGCATTCTCAGCTGCATCTGCTCGTGAAGCAGCTCTTGGCCGGACATTTGAAATTGGCTCCCCTGAGTACATGAGCCCGGTGCCCAGCTGCTTGGTTCTTCGCCTTCTGTGCTCTGGACAGAAGTGAAGCCCAGCCATGGCTTGGAGCTTTGCTGCTCCTCAGCGTGAACACTGCGCGCAGCCACAGTGTGCTGGGCACGGATGTTCCGCAGCTCGACGTACTACAAGCATTTTCTTGCTGTTTCACCGAGTCTAAACTGTCCGTGCAGCTCTCGCTCAGCGAACTGCGTCAGGAGAGAAGCACTTGCTGGATTAGCCTTTCGCTGGCCAAGACTTTCAACACAGCACCACAATTCGGGCAAGGAGCAGGAGAAAGGAAGACCATCTTTTCGTCCTGGCACGTTCTTCTGTGCAAGACGCCTATCGGCGTCTTGGCTCCCTGCAGGCTGTAAAGCTTGGCGGTGGTACTTGGAAGTGGGAAGGCAGGTGCAGAGAGCCTCTCACCGCGATCTGCCGGCGCTGCGCAGGCTGTAAAGGAAAGAGGGCTGCCCACTGGACTGTGGTGCAAATACAGGTTTGCACGCGTCGAGGGTAAGCTCTGCGTGAGCTTGTTGACCTAAAGCTGTTCTCCGTGCCAGACAGAGCTGAGAATCTTTCCCTTGACATTTGGACGAGAAAAAAGACCGAGCGTGCTGGTGTATGTCGCTGCGAGGGAAAGCGCGTAGGGCAGGCGCGGTTCAGCCGAAGCAGTCGGCTGGAGCACTTCGCTGCCGGCAGAGTGCTCTGTGCGCCAAGTAGACCGATGGTTCGACTCCGGCAGGATGAAAGCACGACATGGTACGAAGAGCGTAAGAATGAAGGCAGAGCACCGAGCTGCTGTGCGCATGGCACAGGCTGCAAGAGGAAGCGTGGCTGTCCCTCGCTTCTTTGCGGATTCACGTTAGCCCTTGAAAATCGAAAGTTCAACTTGCGGCTCCTTGTGCTGCTACCTATTTCTCTTCCAGCTTTCCCTGGAAAGAATTGTGCCCAGCTTGATGCTTGGAGATGCAGAGACGACAGTGGCAGATGCGGCAGAGAATGGAAATAGAGAGCGCAGCGGACAGTTTCTGGTGCTTGACGTGAAGCAAAGGGAAAGTGCAGCCCAGCAGTGGCTTTGACTTCTGGAGCCTTCTTCTTTGGGAGCAGCTGCTGCAAGTGGGCAAGGGAGCTGCGAGAGTGAAGAAGGGGACGGTCCGTCTATGTGAGAAGGAAGCTCCCCGAGGCGCAGTGTGTTGTGCTCAGTTTCAAGGCTACTTGCAGGAGGGGGGTACTTGAAGAACGCCTTCTTTCTGGACGCGTCCTTCTGGCTGTGCTCAAGCTGCATGCACTCTGCAGCACTGAAGGTGTAAGAACCCGTTGCTGGCCAGCTTGTGTCCAGGAGTGCAAGGGCTGCAGCTTCCTTTCTGAAGCAGCCAGAGCATTCTCAGCTGCATCTGCTCGTGAAGCAGCTCTTGGCCGGACATTTGAAATTGGCTCCCCTGAGTACATGAGCCCGGTGCCCAGCTGCTTGGTTCTTCGCCTTCTGTGCTCTGGACAGAAGTGAAGCCCAGCCATGGCTTGGAGCTTTGCTGCTCCTCAACGTGAACACTGCGCGCAGCCACAGTGTGCTGGGCACGGATGTTCCGCAGCTCGACGTACTACAAGCATTTTCTTGCTGTTTCACCGAGTCTAAACTGTCCGTGCAGCTCTCGCTCAGCGAACTGCGTCAGGAGAGAAGCACTTGCTGGATTAGCCTTTCGCTGGCCAAGACTTTCAACACAGCACCACAATTCGGGCAAGGAGCAGGAGAAAGGAAGACCATCTTTTCGTCCTGGCACGTTCTTCTGTGCAAGACGCCTATCGGCGTCTTGGCTCCCTGCAGGCTGTAAAGCTTGGCGGTGGTACTTGGAAGTGGGAAGGCAGGTGCAGAGAGCCTCTCACCGCGATCTGCCGGCGCTGCGCAGGCTGTAAAGGAAAGAGGGCTGCCCACTGGACTGTGGTGCAAATACAGGTTTGCACGCGTCGAGGGTAAGCTCTGCGTGAGCTTGTTGACCTAAAGCTGTTCTCCGTGCCAGACAGAGCTGAGAATCTTTCCCTTGACATTTGGACGAGAAAAAAGACCGAGCGTGCTGGTGTATGTCGCTGCGAGGGAAAGTGCGTAGGGCAGGCGCGGTTCAGCCGAAGCAGTCGGCTGGAGCACTTCGCTGCCGGCAGAGTGCTCTGTGCGCCAAGTAGACCGATGGTTCGACTCCGGCAGGATGAAAGCACGACATGGTACGAAGAGCGTAAGAATGAAGGCAGAGCACCGAGCTGCTGTGCGCATGGCACAGGCTGCAAGAGGAAGCGTGGCTGTCCCTCGCTTCTTTGCGGATTCACGTTAGCCCTTGAAAACAGAAAGTTCAACTTGCGGCTCCTTGTGCTGCTACCTATTTCTCTTCCAGCTTTCCCTGGAAAGAATTGTGCCCAGCTTGATGCTTGGAGATGCAGAGACGACAGTGGCAGATGCGGCAGAGAATGGAAATAGAGAGCGCAGCGGACAGTTTCTGGTGCTTGACGTGAAGCAAAGGGAAAGTGCAGCCCAGCAGTGGCTTTGACTTCTGGAGCCTTCTTCTTTGGGAGCAGCTGCTGCAAGTGGGCAAGGGAGCTGCGAGAGTGAAGAAGGGGACGGTCCGTCTATGTGAGAAGGAAGCTCCCCGAGGCGCAGTGTGTTGTGCTCAGTTTCAAGGCTACTTGCAGGAGGGGGGTACTTGAAGAACGCCTTCTTTCTGGACGCGTCCTTCTGGCTGTGCTCAAGCTGCATGCACTCTGCAGCACTGAAGGTGTAAGAACCTGTTGCTGGCCAGCTTGTGTCCAGGAGTGCAAGGGCTGCAGCTTCCTTTCTGAAGCAGCCAGAGCATTCTCAGCTGCATCTGCTCGTGAAGCAGCTCTTGGCCGGACATTTGAAATTGGCTCCCCTGAGTACATGAGCCCGGTGCCCAGCTGCTTGGTTCTTCGCCTTCTGTGCTCTGGACAGAAGTGAAGCCCAGCCATGGCTTGGAGCTTTGCTGCTCTTCAGCGTGAACACTGCACGCAGCCACAGTGTGCTGGGCACGGATGTTCCGCAGCTCGACGTACTACAAGCATTTTCTTGCTGTTTCACCGAGTCTAAACTGTCCGTGCAGCTCTCGCTCAGCGAACTGCGTCAGGAGAGAAGCACTTGCTGGATTAGCCTTTCGCTGGCCAAGACTTTCAACACAGCACCACAATTCGGGCAAGGAGCAGAAGAAAGGAAGACCACCTTTTCGTCCTGGCACGTTCTTCTGTGCAAGACGCCTATCGGCGTCTTGGCTCCCTGCAGGCTGTAAAGCTTGGCGGTGGTACTTGGAAGTGGGAAGGCAGGTGCAGAGAGCCTCTCACCGCGATCTGCCGGCGCTGCGCAGGCTGTAAAGGAAAGAGGGCTGCCCACTGGACTGTGGTGCAAATACAGGTTTGCACGCGTCGAGGGTAAGCTCTGCGTGAGCTTGTTGACCTAAAGCTGTTCTCCGTGCCAGACAGAGCTGAGAATCTTTCCCTTGACATTTGGATGAGAAAAAAGACCGAGCGTGCTGGTGTATGTCGCTGCGAGGGAAAGTGCGTAGGGCAGGCGCGGTTCAGCCGAAGCAGTCGGCTGGAGCACTTCGCTGCCGGCAGAGTGCTCTGTGCGCCAAGTAGACCGATGGTTCGACTCCGGCAGGATGAAAGCACGACATGGTACGAAGAGCGTAAGAATGAAGGCAGAGCACCGAGCTGCTGTGCGCATGGCACAGGCTGCAAGAGGAAGCGTGGCTGTCCCTCGCTTCTTTGCGGATTCACGTTAGCCCTTGAAAACCGAAAGTTCAACTTGCGGCTCCTTGTGCTGCTACCTATTTCTCTTCCAGCTTTCCCTGGAAAGAATTGTGCCCAGCTTGATGCTTGGAGATGCAGAGACGACAGTGGCAGATGCGGCAGAGAATGGAAATAGAGAGCGCAGCGGACAGTTTCTGGTGCTTGACGTGAAGCAAAGGGAAAGTGCAGCCCAGCAGTGGCTTTGACTTCTGGAGCCTTCTTCTTTGGGAGCAGCTGCTGCAAGTGGGCAAGGGAGCTGCGAGAGTGAAGAAGGGGACGGTCCGTCTATGTGAGAAGGAAGCGCCCCGAGGCGCAGTGTGTTGTGCTCAGTTTCAAGGCTACTTGCAGGAGGGGGGTACTTGAAGAACGCCTTCTTTCTGGACGCGTCCTTCTGGCTGTGCTCAAGCTGCATGCACTCTGCAGCACTGAAGGTGTAAGAACCTGTTGCTGGCCAGCTTGTGTCCAGGAGTGCAAGGGCTGCAGCTTCCTTTCTGAAGCAGCCAGAGCATTCTCAGCTGCATCTGCTCGTGAAGCAGCTCTTGGCCGGACATTTGAAATTGGCTCCCCTGAGTACATGAGCCCGGTGCCCAGCTGCTTGGTTCTTCGCCTTCTGTGCTCTGGACAGAAGTGAAGCCCAGCCATGGCTTGGAGCTTTGCTGCTCCTCAGCGTGACCACTGCGCGCAGCCACAGTGTGCTGGGCACGGATGTTCCGCAGCTCGACGTACTACAAGCATTTTCTTGCTGTTTCACCGAGTCTAAACTGTCCGTGCAGCTCTCGCTCAGCGAACTGCGTCAGGAGAGAAGCACTTGCTGGATTAGCCTTTCGCTGGCCAAGACTTTCAACACAGCACCACAATTCGGGCAAGGAGCAGGAGAAAGGAAGACCATCTTTTCGTCCTGGCACGTTCTTCTGTGCAAGACGCCTATCGGCGTCTTGGCTCCCTGCAGGCTGTAAAGCTTGGCGGTGGTACTTGGAAGTGGGAAGGCAGGTGCAGAGAGCCTCTCACCGCGATCTGCCGGCGCTGCGCAGGCTGTAAAGGAAAGAGGGCTGCCCACTGGACTGTGGTGCAAATGCAGGTTTGCACGCGTCGAGGGTAAGCTCTGCGTGAGCTTGTTGACCTAAAGCTGTTCTCCGTGCCAGACAGAGCTGAGAATCTTTCCCTTGACATTTGGACGAGAAAAAAGACCGAGCGTGCTGGTGTATGTCGCTGCGAGGGAAAGTGCGTAGGGCAGGCGCGGTTCAGCCGAAGCAGTCGGCTGGAGCACTTCGCTGCCGGCAGAGTGCTCTGTGCGCCAAGTAGACCGATGGTTCGACTCCGGCAGGATGAAAGCACGACATGGTACGAAGAGCGTAAGAATGAAGGCAGAGCACCGAGCTGCTGTGCGCATGGCACAGGCTGCAAGAGGAAGCGTGGCTGTCCCTCGCTTCTTTGCGGATTCACGTTAGCCCTTGAAAACAGAAAGTTCAGCTTGCGGCTCCTTGTGCTGCTACCTATTTCTCTTCCAGCTTTCCCTGGAAAGAATTGTGCCCAGCTTGATGCTTGGAGATGCAGAGACGACAGTGGCAGATGCGGCAGAGAATGGAAATAGAGAGCGCAGCGGACAGTTTCTGGTGCTTGACGTGAAGCAAAGGGAAAGTGCAGCCCAGCAGTGGCTTTGACTTCTGGAGCCTTCTTCTTTGGGAGCAGCTGCTGCAAGTGGGCAAGGGAGCTGCGAGAGTGAAGAAGGGGACGGTCCGTCTATGTGAGAAGGAAGCTCCCCGAGGCGCAGTGTGTTGTGCTCAGTTTCAAGGCTACTTGCAGGAGGGGGGTACTTGAAGAACGCCTTCTTTCTGGACGCGTCCTTCTGGCTGTGCTCAAGCTGCATGCACTCTGCAGCACTGAAGGTGTAAGAACCTGTTGCTGGCCAGCTTGTGTCCAGGAGTGCAAGGGCTGCAGCTTCCTTTCTGAAGCAGCCAGAGCATTCTCAGCTGCATCTGCTCGTGAAGCAGCTCTTGGCCGGACATTTGAAATTGGCTCCCCTGAGTACATGAGCCCGGTGCCCAGCTGCTTGGTTCTTCGCCTTCTGTGCTCTGGACAGAAGTGAAGCCCAGCCATGGCTTGGAGCTTTGCTGCTCCTCAGCGTGAACACTGCGCGCAGCCACAGTGTGCTGGGCACGGATGTTCCGCAGCTCGACGTACTACAAGCATTTTCTTGCTGTTTCACCGAGTCTAAACTGTCCGTGCAGCTCTCGCTCAGCGAACTGCGTCAGGAGAGAAGCACTTGCTGGATTAGCCTTTCGCTGGCCAAGACTTTCAACACAGCACCACAATTCGGGCAAGGAGCAGGAGAAAGGAAGACCATCTTTTCGTCCTGGCACGTTCTTCTGTGCAAGACGCCTATCGGCGTCTTGGCTCCCTGCAGGCTGTAAAGCTTGGCGGTGGTACTTGGAAGTGGGAAGGCAGGTGCAGAGAGCCTCTCACCGCGATCTGCCGGCGCTGCGCAGGCTGTAAAGGAAAGAGGGCTGCCCACTGGACTGTGGTGCAAATACAGGTTTGCACGCGTCGAGGGTAAGCTCTGCGTGAGCTTGTTGACCTAAAGCTGTTCTCCGTGCCAGACAGAGCTGAGAATCTTTCCCTTGACATTTGGACGAGAAAAAAGACCGAGCGTGCTGGTGTATGTCGCTGCGAGGGAAAGCGCGTAGGGCAGGCGCGGTTCAGCCGAAGCAGTCGGCTGGAGCACTTCGCTGCCGGCAGAGTGCTCTGTGCGCCAAGTAGACCGATGGTTCGACTCCGGCAGGATGAAAGCACGACATGGTACGAAGAGCGTAAGAATGAAGGCAGAGCACCGAGCTGCTGTGCGCATGGCACAGGCTGCAAGAGGAAGCGTGGCTGTCCCTCGCTTCTTTGCGGATTCACGTTAGCCCTTGAAAACCGAAAGTTCAACTTGCGGCTCCTTGTGCTGCTACCTATTTCTCTTCCAGCTTTCCCTGGAAAGAATTGTGCCCAGCTTGATGCTTGGAGATGCAGAGACGACAGTGGCAGATGCGGCAGAGAATGGAAATAGAGAGCGCAGCGGACAGTTTCTGGTGCTTGACGTGAAGCAAAGGGAAAGTGCAGCCCAGCAGTGGCTTTGACTTCTGGAGCCTTCTTCTTTGGGAGCAGCTGCTGCAAGTGGGCAAGGGAGCTGCGAGAGTGAAGAAGGGGACGGTCCGTCTATGTGAGAAGGAAGCTCCCCGAGGCGCAGTGTGTTGTGCTCAGTTTCAAGGCTACTTGCAGGAGGGGGGTACTTGAAGAACGCCTTCTTTCTGGACGCGTCCTTCTGGCTGTGCTCAAGCTGCATGCACTCTGCAGCACTGAAGGTGTAAGAACCTGTTGCTGGCCAGCTTGTGTCCAGGAGTGCAAGGGCTGCAGCTTCCTTTCTGAAGCAGCCAGAGCATTCTCAGCTGCATCTGCTCGTGAAGCAGCTCTTGGCCGGACATTTGAAATTGGCTCCCCTGAGTACATGAGCCCGGTGCCCAGCTGCTTGGTTCTTCGCCTTCTGTGCTCTGGACAGAAGTGAAGCCCAGCCATGGCTTGGAGCTTTGCTGCTCCTCAGCGTGAACACTGCGCGCAGCCACAGTGTGCTGGGCACGGATGTTCCGCAGCTCGACGTACTACAAGCATTTTCTTGCTGTTTCACCGAGTCTAAACTGTCCGTGCAGCTCTCGCTCAGCGAACTGCGTCAGGAGAGAAGCACTTGCTGGATTAGCCTTTCGCTGGCCAAGACTTTCAACACAGCACCACAATTCGGGCAAGGAGCAGGAGAAAGGAAGACCATCTTTTCGTCCTGGCACGTTCTTCTGTGCAAGACGCCTATCGGCGTCTTGGCTCCCTGCAGGCTGTAAAGCTTGGCGGTGGTACTTGGAAGTGGGAAGGCAGGTGCAGAGAGCCTCTCACCGCGATCTGCCGGCGCTGCGCAGGCTGTAAAGGAAAGAGGGCTGCCCACTGGACTGTGGTGCAAATACAGGTTTGCACGCGTCGAGGGTAAGCTCTGCGTGAGCTTGTTGACCTAAAGCTGTTCTCCGTGCCAGACAGAGCTGAGAATCTTTCCCTTGACATTTGGACGAGAAAAAAGACCGAGCGTGCTGGTGTATGTCGCTGCGAGGGAAAGTGCGTAGGGCAGGCGCGGTTCAGCCGAAGCAGTCGGCTGGAGCACTTCGCTGCCGGCAGAGTGCTCTGTGCGCCAAGTAGACCGATGGTTCGACTCCGGCAGGATGAAAGCACGACATGGTACGAAGAGCGTAAGAATGAAGGCAGAGCACCGAGCTGCTGTGCGCATGGCACAGGCTGCAAGAGGAAGCGTGGCTGTCCCTCGCTTCTTTGCGGATTCACGTTAGCCCTTGAAAACCGAAAGTTCAACTTGCGGCTCCTTGTGCTGCTACCTATTTCTCTTCCAGCTTTCCCTGGAAAGAATTGTGCCCAGCTTGATGCTTGGAGATGCAGAGACGACAGTGGCAGATGCGGCAGAGAATGGAAATAGAGAGCGCAGCGGACAGTTTCTGGTGCTTGACGTGAAGCAAAGGGAAAGTGCAGCCCAGCAGTGGCTTTGACTTCTGGAGCCTTCTTCTTTGGGAGCAGCTGCTGCAAGTGGGCAAGGGAGCTGCGAGAGTGAAGAAGGGGACGGTCCGTCTATGTGAGAAGGAAGCTCCCCGAGGCGCAGTGTGTTGTGCTCAGTTTCAAGGCTACTTGCAGGAGGGGGGTACTTGAAGAACGCCTTCTTTCTGGACGCGTCCTTCTGGCTGTGCTCAAGCTGCATGCACTCTGCAGCACTGAAGGTGTAAGAACCCGTTGCTGGCCAGCTTGTGTCCAGGAGTGCAAGGGCTGCAGCTTCCTTTCTGAAGCAGCCAGAGCATTCTCAGCTGCATCTGCTCGTGAAGCAGCTCTTGGCCGGACATTTGAAATTGGCTCCCCTGAGTACATGAGCCCGGTGCCCAGCTGCTTGGTTCTTCGCCTTCTGTGCTCTGGACAGAAGTGAAGCCCAGCCATGGCTTGGAGCTTTGCTGCTCCTCAACGTGAACACTGCGCGCAGCCACAGTGTGCTGGGCACGGATGTTCCGCAGCTCGACGTACTACAAGCATTTTCTTGCTGTTTCACCGAGTCTAAACTGTCCGTGCAGCTCTCGCTCAGCGAACTGCGTCAGGAGAGAAGCACTTGCTGGATTAGCCTTTCGCTGGCCAAGACTTTCAACACAGCACCACAATTCGGGCAAGGAGCAGGAGAAAGGAAGACCATCTTTTCGTCCTGGCACGTTCTTCTGTGCAAGACGCCTATCGGCGTCTTGGCTCCCTGCAGGCTGTAAAGCTTGGCGGTGGTACTTGGAAGTGGGAAGGCAGGTGCAGAGAGCCTCTCACCGCGATCTGCCGGCGCTGCGCAGGCTGTAAAGGAAAGAGGGCTGCCCACTGGACTGTGGTGCAAATACAGGTTTGCACGCGTCGAGGGTAAGCTCTGCGTGAGCTTGTTGACCTAAAGCTGTTCTCCGTGCCAGACAGAGCTGAGAATCTTTCCCTTGACATTTGGACGAGAAAAAAGACCGAGCGTGCTGGTGTATGTCGCTGCGAGGGAAAGTGCGTAGGGCAGGCGCGGTTCAGCCGAAGCAGTCGGCTGGAGCACTTCGCTGCCGGCAGAGTGCTCTGTGCGCCAAGTAGACCGATGGTTCGACTCCGGCAGGATGAAAGCACGACATGGTACGAAGAGCGTAAGAATGAAGGCAGAGCACCGAGCTGCTGTGCGCATGGCACAGGCTGCAAGAGGAAGCGTGGCTGTCCCTCGCTTCTTTGCGGATTCACGTTAGCCCTTGAAAACAGAAAGTTCAACTTGCGGCTCCTTGTGCTGCTACCTATTTCTCTTCCAGCTTTCCCTGGAAAGAATTGTGCCCAGCTTGATGCTTGGAGATGCAGAGACGACAGTGGCAGATGCGGCAGAGAATGGAAATAGAGAGCGCAGCGGACAGTTTCTGGTGCTTGACGTGAAGCAAAGGGAAAGTGCAGCCCAGCAGTGGCTTTGACTTCTGGAGCCTTCTTCTTTGGGAGCAGCTGCTGCAAGTGGGCAAGGGAGCTGCGAGAGTGAAGAAGGGGACGGTCCGTCTATGTGAGAAGGAAGCTCCCCGAGGCGCAGTGTGTTGTGCTCAGTTTCAAGGCTACTTGCAGGAGGGGGGTACTTGAAGAACGCCTTCTTTCTGGACGCGTCCTTCTGGCTGTGCTCAAGCTGCATGCACTCTGCAGCACTGAAGGTGTAAGAACCTGTTGCTGGCCAGCTTGTGTCCAGGAGTGCAAGGGCTGCAGCTTCCTTTCTGAAGCAGCCAGAGCATTCTCAGCTGCATCTGCTCGTGAAGCAGCTCTTGGCCGGACATTTGAAATTGGCTCCCCTGAGTACATGAGCCCGGTGCCCAGCTGCTTGGTTCTTCGCCTTCTGTGCTCTGGACAGAAGTGAAGCCCAGCCATGGCTTGGAGCTTTGCTGCTCTTCAGCGTGAACACTGCACGCAGCCACAGTGTGCTGGGCACGGATGTTCCGCAGCTCGACGTACTACAAGCATTTTCTTGCTGTTTCACCGAGTCTAAACTGTCCGTGCAGCTCTCGCTCAGCGAACTGCGTCAGGAGAGAAGCACTTGCTGGATTAGCCTTTCGCTGGCCAAGACTTTCAACACAGCACCACAATTCGGGCAAGGAGCAGAAGAAAGGAAGACCACCTTTTCGTCCTGGCACGTTCTTCTGTGCAAGACGCCTATCGGCGTCTTGGCTCCCTGCAGGCTGTAAAGCTTGGCGGTGGTACTTGGAAGTGGGAAGGCAGGTGCAGAGAGCCTCTCACCGCGATCTGCCGGCGCTGCGCAGGCTGTAAAGGAAAGAGGGCTGCCCACTGGACTGTGGTGCAAATACAGGTTTGCACGCGTCGAGGGTAAGCTCTGCGTGAGCTTGTTGACCTAAAGCTGTTCTCCGTGCCAGACAGAGCTGAGAATCTTTCCCTTGACATTTGGATGAGAAAAAAGACCGAGCGTGCTGGTGTATGTCGCTGCGAGGGAAAGTGCGTAGGGCAGGCGCGGTTCAGCCGAAGCAGTCGGCTGGAGCACTTCGCTGCCGGCAGAGTGCTCTGTGCGCCAAGTAGACCGATGGTTCGACTCCGGCAGGATGAAAGCACGACATGGTACGAAGAGCGTAAGAATGAAGGCAGAGCACCGAGCTGCTGTGCGCATGGCACAGGCTGCAAGAGGAAGCGTGGCTGTCCCTCGCTTCTTTGCGGATTCACGTTAGCCCTTGAAAACCGAAAGTTCAACTTGCGGCTCCTTGTGCTGCTACCTATTTCTCTTCCAGCTTTCCCTGGAAAGAATTGTGCCCAGCTTGATGCTTGGAGATGCAGAGACGACAGTGGCAGATGCGGCAGAGAATGGAAATAGAGAGCGCAGCGGACAGTTTCTGGTGCTTGACGTGAAGCAAAGGGAAAGTGCAGCCCAGCAGTGGCTTTGACTTCTGGAGCCTTCTTCTTTGGGAGCAGCTGCTGCAAGTGGGCAAGGGAGCTGCGAGAGTGAAGAAGGGGACGGTCCGTCTATGTGAGAAGGAAGCGCCCCGAGGCGCAGTGTGTTGTGCTCAGTTTCAAGGCTACTTGCAGGAGGGGGGTACTTGAAGAACGCCTTCTTTCTGGACGCGTCCTTCTGGCTGTGCTCAAGCTGCATGCACTCTGCAGCACTGAAGGTGTAAGAACCTGTTGCTGGCCAGCTTGTGTCCAGGAGTGCAAGGGCTGCAGCTTCCTTTCTGAAGCAGCCAGAGCATTCTCAGCTGCATCTGCTCGTGAAGCAGCTCTTGGCCGGACATTTGAAATTGGCTCCCCTGAGTACATGAGCCCGGTGCCCAGCTGCTTGGTTCTTCGCCTTCTGTGCTCTGGACAGAAGTGAAGCCCAGCCATGGCTTGGAGCTTTGCTGCTCCTCAGCGTGACCACTGCGCGCAGCCACAGTGTGCTGGGCACGGATGTTCCGCAGCTCGACGTACTACAAGCATTTTCTTGCTGTTTCACCGAGTCTAAACTGTCCGTGCAGCTCTCGCTCAGCGAACTGCGTCAGGAGAGAAGCACTTGCTGGATTAGCCTTTCGCTGGCCAAGACTTTCAACACAGCACCACAATTCGGGCAAGGAGCAGGAGAAAGGAAGACCATCTTTTCGTCCTGGCACGTTCTTCTGTGCAAGACGCCTATCGGCGTCTTGGCTCCCTGCAGGCTGTAAAGCTTGGCGGTGGTACTTGGAAGTGGGAAGGCAGGTGCAGAGAGCCTCTCACCGCGATCTGCCGGCGCTGCGCAGGCTGTAAAGGAAAGAGGGCTGCCCACTGGACTGTGGTGCAAATGCAGGTTTGCACGCGTCGAGGGTAAGCTCTGCGTGAGCTTGTTGACCTAAAGCTGTTCTCCGTGCCAGACAGAGCTGAGAATCTTTCCCTTGACATTTGGACGAGAAAAAAGACCGAGCGTGCTGGTGTATGTCGCTGCGAGGGAAAGTGCGTAGGGCAGGCGCGGTTCAGCCGAAGCAGTCGGCTGGAGCACTTCGCTGCCGGCAGAGTGCTCTGTGCGCCAAGTAGACCGATGGTTCGACTCCGGCAGGATGAAAGCACGACATGGTACGAAGAGCGTAAGAATGAAGGCAGAGCACCGAGCTGCTGTGCGCATGGCACAGGCTGCAAGAGGAAGCGTGGCTGTCCCTCGCTTCTTTGCGGATTCACGTTAGCCCTTGAAAACAGAAAGTTCAGCTTGCGGCTCCTTGTGCTGCTACCTATTTCTCTTCCAGCTTTCCCTGGAAAGAATTGTGCCCAGCTTGATGCTTGGAGATGCAGAGACGACAGTGGCAGATGCGGCAGAGAATGGAAATAGAGAGCGCAGCGGACAGTTTCTGGTGCTTGACGTGAAGCAAAGGGAAAGTGCAGCCCAGCAGTGGCTTTGACTTCTGGAGCCTTCTTCTTTGGGAGCAGCTGCTGCAAGTGGGCAAGGGAGCTGCGAGAGTGAAGAAGGGGACGGTCCGTCTATGTGAGAAGGAAGCTCCCCGAGGCGCAGTGTGTTGTGCTCAGTTTCAAGGCTACTTGCAGGAGGGGGGTACTTGAAGAACGCCTTCTTTCTGGACGCGTCCTTCTGGCTGTGCTCAAGCTGCATGCACTCTGCAGCACTGAAGGTGTAAGAACCTGTTGCTGGCCAGCTTGTGTCCAGGAGTGCAAGGGCTGCAGCTTCCTTTCTGAAGCAGCCAGAGCATTCTCAGCTGCATCTGCTCGTGAAGCAGCTCTTGGCCGGACATTTGAAATTGGCTCCCCTGAGTACATGAGCCCGGTGCCCAGCTGCTTGGTTCTTCGCCTTCTGTGCTCTGGACAGAAGTGAAGCCCAGCCATGGCTTGGAGCTTTGCTGCTCCTCAGCGTGAACACTGCGCGCAGCCACAGTGTGCTGGGCACGGATGTTCCGCAGCTCGACGTACTACAAGCATTTTCTTGCTGTTTCACCGAGTCTAAACTGTCCGTGCAGCTCTCGCTCAGCGAACTGCGTCAGGAGAGAAGCACTTGCTGGATTAGCCTTTCGCTGGCCAAGACTTTCAACACAGCACCACAATTCGGGCAAGGAGCAGGAGAAAGGAAGACCATCTTTTCGTCCTGGCACGTTCTTCTGTGCAAGACGCCTATCGGCGTCTTGGCTCCCTGCAGGCTGTAAAGCTTGGCGGTGGTACTTGGAAGTGGGAAGGCAGGTGCAGAGAGCCTCTCACCGCGATCTGCCGGCGCTGCGCAGGCTGTAAAGGAAAGAGGGCTGCCCACTGGACTGTGGTGCAAATACAGGTTTGCACGCGTCGAGGGTAAGCTCTGCGTGAGCTTGTTGACCTAAAGCTGTTCTCCGTGCCAGACAGAGCTGAGAATCTTTCCCTTGACATTTGGACGAGAAAAAAGACCGAGCGTGCTGGTGTATGTCGCTGCGAGGGAAAGCGCGTAGGGCAGGCGCGGTTCAGCCGAAGCAGTCGGCTGGAGCACTTCGCTGCCGGCAGAGTGCTCTGTGCGCCAAGTAGACCGATGGTTCGACTCCGGCAGGATGAAAGCACGACATGGTACGAAGAGCGTAAGAATGAAGGCAGAGCACCGAGCTGCTGTGCGCATGGCACAGGCTGCAAGAGGAAGCGTGGCTGTCCCTCGCTTCTTTGCGGATTCACGTTAGCCCTTGAAAACCGAAAGTTCAACTTGCGGCTCCTTGTGCTGCTACCTATTTCTCTTCCAGCTTTCCCTGGAAAGAATTGTGCCCAGCTTGATGCTTGGAGATGCAGAGACGACAGTGGCAGATGCGGCAGAGAATGGAAATAGAGAGCGCAGCGGACAGTTTCTGGTGCTTGACGTGAAGCAAAGGGAAAGTGCAGCCCAGCAGTGGCTTTGACTTCTGGAGCCTTCTTCTTTGGGAGCAGCTGCTGCAAGTGGGCAAGGGAGCTGCGAGAGTGAAGAAGGGGACGGTCCGTCTATGTGAGAAGGAAGCTCCCCGAGGCGCAGTGTGTTGTGCTCAGTTTCAAGGCTACTTGCAGGAGGGGGGTACTTGAAGAACGCCTTCTTTCTGGACGCGTCCTTCTGGCTGTGCTCAAGCTGCATGCACTCTGCAGCACTGAAGGTGTAAGAACCTGTTGCTGGCCAGCTTGTGTCCAGGAGTGCAAGGGCTGCAGCTTCCTTTCTGAAGCAGCCAGAGCATTCTCAGCTGCATCTGCTCGTGAAGCAGCTCTTGGCCGGACATTTGAAATTGGCTCCCCTGAGTACATGAGCCCGGTGCCCAGCTGCTTGGTTCTTCGCCTTCTGTGCTCTGGACAGAAGTGAAGCCCAGCCATGGCTTGGAGCTTTGCTGCTCCTCAGCGTGAACACTGCGCGCAGCCACAGTGTGCTGGGCACGGATGTTCCGCAGCTCGACGTACTACAAGCATTTTCTTGCTGTTTCACCGAGTCTAAACTGTCCGTGCAGCTCTCGCTCAGCGAACTGCGTCAGGAGAGAAGCACTTGCTGGATTAGCCTTTCGCTGGCCAAGACTTTCAACACAGCACCACAATTCGGGCAAGGAGCAGGAGAAAGGAAGACCATCTTTTCGTCCTGGCACGTTCTTCTGTGCAAGACGCCTATCGGCGTCTTGGCTCCCTGCAGGCTGTAAAGCTTGGCGGTGGTACTTGGAAGTGGGAAGGCAGGTGCAGAGAGCCTCTCACCGCGATCTGCCGGCGCTGCGCAGGCTGTAAAGGAAAGAGGGCTGCCCACTGGACTGTGGTGCAAATACAGGTTTGCACGCGTCGAGGGTAAGCTCTGCGTGAGCTTGTTGACCTAAAGCTGTTCTCCGTGCCAGACAGAGCTGAGAATCTTTCCCTTGACATTTGGACGAGAAAAAAGACCGAGCGTGCTGGTGTATGTCGCTGCGAGGGAAAGTGCGTAGGGCAGGCGCGGTTCAGCCGAAGCAGTCGGCTGGAGCACTTCGCTGCCGGCAGAGTGCTCTGTGCGCCAAGTAGACCGATGGTTCGACTCCGGCAGGATGAAAGCACGACATGGTACGAAGAGCGTAAGAATGAAGGCAGAGCACCGAGCTGCTGTGCGCATGGCACAGGCTGCAAGAGGAAGCGTGGCTGTCCCTCGCTTCTTTGCGGATTCACGTTAGCCCTTGAAAACCGAAAGTTCAACTTGCGGCTCCTTGTGCTGCTACCTATTTCTCTTCCAGCTTTCCCTGGAAAGAATTGTGCCCAGCTTGATGCTTGGAGATGCAGAGACGACAGTGGCAGATGCGGCAGAGAATGGAAATAGAGAGCGCAGCGGACAGTTTCTGGTGCTTGACGTGAAGCAAAGGGAAAGTGCAGCCCAGCAGTGGCTTTGACTTCTGGAGCCTTCTTCTTTGGGAGCAGCTGCTGCAAGTGGGCAAGGGAGCTGCGAGAGTGAAGAAGGGGACGGTCCGTCTATGTGAGAAGGAAGCTCCCCGAGGCGCAGTGTGTTGTGCTCAGTTTCAAGGCTACTTGCAGGAGGGGGGGTACTTGAAGAACGCCTTCTTTCTGGACGCGTCCTTCTGGCTGTGCTCAAGCTGCATGCACTCTGCAGCACTGAAGGTGTAAGAACCTGTTGCTGGCCAGCTTGTGTCCAGGAGTGCAAGGGCTGCAGCTTCCTTTCTGAAGCAGCCAGAGCATTCTCAGCTGCATCTGCTCGTGAAGCAGCTCTTGGCCGGACATTTGAAATTGGCTCCCCTGAGTACATGAGCCCGGTGCCCAGCTGCTTGGTTCTTCGCCTTCTGTGCTCTGGACAGAAGTGAAGCCCAGCCATGGCTTGGAGCTTTGCTGCTCCTCAGCGTGAACACTGCGCGCAGCCACAGTGTGCTGGGCACGGATGTTCCGCAGCTCGACGTACTACAAGCATTTTCTTGCTGTTTCACCGAGTCTAAACTGTCCGTGCAGCTCTCGCTCAGCGAACTGCGTCAGGAGAGAAGCACTTGCTGGATTAGCCTTTCGCTGGCCAAGACTTTCAACACAGCACCACAATTCGGGCAAGGAGCAGGAGAAAGGAAGACCATCTTTTCGTCCTGGCACGTTCTTCTGTGCAAGACGCCTATCGGCGTCTTGGCTCCCTGCAGGCTGTAAAGCTTGGCGGTGGTACTTGGAAGTGGGAAGGCAGGTGCAGAGAGCCTCTCACCGCGATCTGCCGGCGCTGCGCAGGCTGTAAAGGAAAGAGGGCTGCCCACTGGACTGTGGTGCAAATACAGGTTTGCACGCGTCGAGGGTAAGCTCTGCGTGAGCTTGTTGACCTAAAGCTGTTCTCCGTGCCAGACAGAGCTGAGAATCTTTCCCTTGACATTTGGACGAGAAAAAAGACCGAGCGTGCTGGTGTATGTCGCTGCGAGGGAAAGCGCGTAGGGCAGGCGCGGTTCAGCCGAAGCAGTCGGCTGGAGCACTTCGCTGCCGGCAGAGTGCTCTGTGCGCCAAGTAGACCGATGGTTCGACTCCGGCAGGATGAAAGCACGACATGGTACGAAGAGCGTAAGAATGAAGGCAGAGCACCGAGCTGCTGTGCGCATGGCACAGGCTGCAAGAGGAAGCGTGGCTGTCCCTCGCTTCTTTGCGGATTCACGTTAGCCCTTGAAAACCGAAAGTTCAACTTGCGGCTCCTTGTGCTGCTACCTATTTCTCTTCCAGCTTTCCCTGGAAAGAATTGTGCCCAGCTTGATGCTTGGAGATGCAGAGACGACAGTGGCAGATGCGGCAGAGAATGGAAATAGAGAGCGCAGCGGACAGTTTCTGGTGCTTGACGTGAAGCAAAGGGAAAGTGCAGCCCAGCAGTGGCTTTGACTTCTGGAGCCTTCTTCTTTGGGAGCAGCTGCTGCAAGTGGGCAAGGGAGCTGCGAGAGTGAAGAAGGGGACGGTCCGTCTATGTGAGAAGGAAGCGCCCCGAGGCGCAGTGTGTTGTGCTCAGTTTCAAGGCTACTTGCAGGAGGGGGGTACTTGAAGAACGCCTTCTTTCTGGACGCGTCCTTCTGGCTGTGCTCAAGCTGCATGCACTCTGCAGCACTGAAGGTGTAAGAACCTGTTGCTGGCCAGCTTGTGTCCAGGAGTGCAAGGGCTGCAGCTTCCTTTCTGAAGCAGCCAGAGCATTCTCAGCTGCATCTGCTCGTGAAGCAGCTCTTGGCCGGACATTTGAAATTGGCTCCCCTGAGTACATGAGCCCGGTGCCCAGCTGCTTGGTTCTTCGCCTTCTGTGCTCTGGACAGAAGTGAAGCCCAGCCATGGCTTGGAGCTTTGCTGCTCCTCAGCGTGAACACTGCGCGCAGCCACAGTGTGCTGGGCACGGATGTTCCGCAGCTCGACGTACTACAAGCATTTTCTTGCTGTTTCACCGAGTCTAAACTGTCCGTGCAGCTCTCGCTCAGCGAACTGCGTCAGGAGAGAAACACTTGCTGGATTAGCCTTTCGCTGGCCAAGACTTTCAACACAGCACCACAATTCGGGCAAGGAGCAGGAGAAAGGAAGACCATCTTTTCGTCCTGGCACGTTCTTCTGTGCAAGACGCCTATCGGCGTCTTGGCTCCCTGCAGGCTGTAAAGCTTGGCGGTGGTACTTGGAAGTGGGAAGGCAGGTGCAGAGAGCCTCTCACCGCGATCTGCCGGCGCTGCGCAGGCTGTAAAGGAAAGAGGGCTGCCCACTGGACTGTGGTGCAAATACAGGTTTGCACGCGTCGAGGGTAAGCTCTGCGTGAGCTTGTTGACCTAAAGCTGTTCTCCGTGCCAGACAGAGCTGAGAATCTTTCCCTTGACATTTGGACGAGAAAAAAGACCGAGCGTGCTGGTGTATGTCGCTGCGAGGGAAAGTGCGTAGGGCAGGCGCGGTTCAGCCGAAGCAGTCGGCTGGAGCACTTCGCTGCCGGCAGAGTGCTCTGTGCGCCAAGTAGACCGATGGTTCGACTCCGGCAGGATGAAAGCACGACATGGTACGAAGAGCGTAAGAATGAAGGCAGAGCACCGAGCTGCTGTGCGCATGGCACAGGCTGCAAGAGGAAGCGTGGCTGTCCCTCGCTTCTTTGCGGATTCACGTTAGCCCTTGAAAACCGAAAGTTCAACTTGCGGCTCCTTGTGCTGCTACCTATTTCTCTTCCAGCTTTCCCTGGAAAGAATTGTGCCCAGCTTGATGCTTGGAGATGCAGAGACGACAGTGGCAGATGCGGCAGAGAATGGAAATAGAGAGCGCAGCGGACAGTTTCTGGTGCTTGACGTGAAGCAAAGGGAAAGTGCAGCCCAGCAGTGGCTTTGACTTCTGGAGCCTTCTTCTTTGGGAGCAGCTGCTGCAAGTGGGCAAGGGAGCTGCGAGAGTGAAGAAGGGGACGGTCCGTCTATGTGAGAAGGAAGCTCCCCGAGGCGCAGTGTGTTGTGCTCAGTTTCAAGGCTACTTGCAGGAGGGGGGTACTTGAAGAACGCCTTCTTTCTGGACGCGTCCTTCTGGCTGTGCTCAAGCTGCATGCACTCTGCAGCACTGAAGGTGTAAGAACCTGTTGCTGGCCAGCTTGTGTCCAGGAGTGCAAGGGCTGCAGCTTCCTTTCTGAAGCAGCCAGAGCATTCTCAGCTGCATCTGCTCGTGAAGCAGCTCTTGGCCGGACATTTGAAATTGGCTCCCCTGAGTACATGAGCCCGGTGCCCAGCTGCTTGGTTCTTCGCCTTCTGTGCTCTGGACAGAAGTGAAGCCCAGCCATGGCTTGGAGCTTTGCTGCTCCTCAGCGTGACCACTGCGCGCAGCCACAGTGTGCTGGGCACGGATGTTCCGCAGCTCGACGTACTACAAGCATTTTCTTGCTGTTTCACCGAGTCTAAACTGTCCGTGCAGCTCTCGCTCAGCGAACTGCGTCAGGAGAGAAGCACTTGCTGGATTAGCCTTTCGCTGGCCAAGACTTTCAACACAGCACCACAATTCGGGCAAGGAGCAGGAGAAAGGAAGACCATCTTTTCGTCCTGGCACGTTCTTCTGTGCAAGACGCCTATCGGCGTCTTGGCTCCCTGCAGGCTGTAAAGCTTGGCGGTGGTACTTGGAAGTGGGAAGGCAGGTGCAGAGAGCCTCTCACCGCGATCTGCCGGCGCTGCGCAGGCTGTAAAGGAAAGAGGGCTGCCCACTGGACTGTGGTGCAAATGCAGGTTTGCACGCGTCGAGGGTAAGCTCTGCGTGAGCTTGTTGACCTAAAGCTGTTCTCCGTGCCAGACAGAGCTGAGAATCTTTCCCTTGACATTTGGACGAGAAAAAAGACCGAGCGTGCTGGTGTATGTCGCTGCGAGGGAAAGTGCGTAGGGCAGGCGCGGTTCAGCCGAAGCAGTCGGCTGGAGCACTTCGCTGCCGGCAGAGTGCTCTGTGCGCCAAGTAGACCGATGGTTCGACTCCGGCAGGATGAAAGCACGACATGGTACGAAGAGCGTAAGAATGAAGGCAGAGCACCGAGCTGCTGTGCGCATGGCACAGGCTGCAAGAGGAAGCGTGGCTGTCCCTCGCTTCTTTGCGGATTCACGTTAGCCCTTGAAAACAGAAAGTTCAGCTTGCGGCTCCTTGTGCTGCTACCTATTTCTCTTCCAGCTTTCCCTGGAAAGAATTGTGCCCAGCTTGATGCTTGGAGATGCAGAGACGACAGTGGCAGATGCGGCAGAGAATGGAAATAGAGAGCGCAGCGGACAGTTTCTGGTGCTTGACGTGAAGCAAAGGGAAAGTGCAGCCCAGCAGTGGCTTTGACTTCTGGAGCCTTCTTCTTTGGGAGCAGCTGCTGCAAGTGGGCAAGGGAGCTGCGAGAGTGAAGAAGGGGACGGTCCGTCTATGTGAGAAGGAAGCTCCCCGAGGCGCAGTGTGTTGTGCTCAGTTTCAAGGCTACTTGCAGGAGGGGGGTACTTGAAGAACGCCTTCTTTCTGGACGCGTCCTTCTGGCTGTGCTCAAGCTGCATGCACTCTGCAGCACTGAAGGTGTAAGAACCTGTTGCTGGCCAGCTTGTGTCCAGGAGTGCAAGGGCTGCAGCTTCCTTTCTGAAGCAGCCAGAGCATTCTCAGCTGCATCTGCTCGTGAAGCAGCTCTTGGCCGGACATTTGAAATTGGCTCCCCTGAGTACATGAGCCCGGTGCCCAGCTGCTTGGTTCTTCGCCTTCTGTGCTCTGGACAGAAGTGAAGCCCAGCCATGGCTTGGAGCTTTGCTGCTCCTCAGCGTGAACACTGCGCGCAGCCACAGTGTGCTGGGCACGGATGTTCCGCAGCTCGACGTACTACAAGCATTTTCTTGCTGTTTCACCGAGTCTAAACTGTCCGTGCAGCTCTCGCTCAGCGAACTGCGTCAGGAGAGAAGCACTTGCTGGATTAGCCTTTCGCTGGCCAAGACTTTCAACACAGCACCACAATTCGGGCAAGGAGCAGGAGAAAGGAAGACCATCTTTTCGTCCTGGCACGTTCTTCTGTGCAAGACGCCTATCGGCGTCTTGGCTCCCTGCAGGCTGTAAAGCTTGGCGGTGGTACTTGGAAGTGGGAAGGCAGGTGCAGAGAGCCTCTCACCGCGATCTGCCGGCGCTGCGCAGGCTGTAAAGGAAAGAGGGCTGCCCACTGGACTGTGGTGCAAATACAGGTTTGCACGCGTCGAGGGTAAGCTCTGCGTGAGCTTGTTGACCTAAAGCTGTTCTCCGTGCCAGACAGAGCTGAGAATCTTTCCCTTGACATTTGGACGAGAAAAAAGACCGAGCGTGCTGGTGTATGTCGCTGCGAGGGAAAGCGCGTAGGGCAGGCGCGGTTCAGCCGAAGCAGTCGGCTGGAGCACTTCGCTGCCGGCAGAGTGCTCTGTGCGCCAAGTAGACCGATGGTTCGACTCCGGCAGGATGAAAGCACGACATGGTACGAAGAGCGTAAGAATGAAGGCAGAGCACCGAGCTGCTGTGCGCATGGCACAGGCTGCAAGAGGAAGCGTGGCTGTCCCTCGCTTCTTTGCGGATTCACGTTAGCCCTTGAAAACCGAAAGTTCAACTTGCGGCTCCTTGTGCTGCTACCTATTTCTCTTCCAGCTTTCCCTGGAAAGAATTGTGCCCAGCTTGATGCTTGGAGATGCAGAGACGACAGTGGCAGATGCGGCAGAGAATGGAAATAGAGAGCGCAGCGGACAGTTTCTGGTGCTTGACGTGAAGCAAAGGGAAAGTGCAGCCCAGCAGTGGCTTTGACTTCTGGAGCCTTCTTCTTTGGGAGCAGCTGCTGCAAGTGGGCAAGGGAGCTGCGAGAGTGAAGAAGGGGACGGTCCGTCTATGTGAGAAGGAAGCTCCCCGAGGCGCAGTGTGTTGTGCTCAGTTTCAAGGCTACTTGCAGGAGGGGGGTACTTGAAGAACGCCTTCTTTCTGGACGCGTCCTTCTGGCTGTGCTCAAGCTGCATGCACTCTGCAGCACTGAAGGTGTAAGAACCTGTTGCTGGCCAGCTTGTGTCCAGGAGTGCAAGGGCTGCAGCTTCCTTTCTGAAGCAGCCAGAGCATTCTCAGCTGCATCTGCTCGTGAAGCAGCTCTTGGCCGGACATTTGAAATTGGCTCCCCTGAGTACATGAGCCCGGTGCCCAGCTGCTTGGTTCTTCGCCTTCTGTGCTCTGGACAGAAGTGAAGCCCAGCCATGGCTTGGAGCTTTGCTGCTCCTCAGCGTGAACACTGCGCGCAGCCACAGTGTGCTGGGCACGGATGTTCCGCAGCTCGACGTACTACAAGCATTTTCTTGCTGTTTCACCGAGTCTAAACTGTCCGTGCAGCTCTCGCTCAGCGAACTGCGTCAGGAGAGAAGCACTTGCTGGATTAGCCTTTCGCTGGCCAAGACTTTCAACACAGCACCACAATTCGGGCAAGGAGCAGGAGAAAGGAAGACCATCTTTTCGTCCTGGCACGTTCTTCTGTGCAAGACGCCTATCGGCGTCTTGGCTCCCTGCAGGCTGTAAAGCTTGGCGGTGGTACTTGGAAGTGGGAAGGCAGGTGCAGAGAGCCTCTCACCGCGATCTGCCGGCGCTGCGCAGGCTGTAAAGGAAAGAGGGCTGCCCACTGGACTGTGGTGCAAATACAGGTTTGCACGCGTCGAGGGTAAGCTCTGCGTGAGCTTGTTGACCTAAAGCTGTTCTCCGTGCCAGACAGAGCTGAGAATCTTTCCCTTGACATTTGGACGAGAAAAAAGACCGAGCGTGCTGGTGTATGTCGCTGCGAGGGAAAGTGCGTAGGGCAGGCGCGGTTCAGCCGAAGCAGTCGGCTGGAGCACTTCGCTGCCGGCAGAGTGCTCTGTGCGCCAAGTAGACCGATGGTTCGACTCCGGCAGGATGAAAGCACGACATGGTACGAAGAGCGTAAGAATGAAGGCAGAGCACCGAGCTGCTGTGCGCATGGCACAGGCTGCAAGAGGAAGCGTGGCTGTCCCTCGCTTCTTTGCGGATTCACGTTAGCCCTTGAAAACCGAAAGTTCAACTTGCGGCTCCTTGTGCTGCTACCTATTTCTCTTCCAGCTTTCCCTGGAAAGAATTGTGCCCAGCTTGATGCTTGGAGATGCAGAGACGACAGTGGCAGATGCGGCAGAGAATGGAAATAGAGAGCGCAGCGGACAGTTTCTGGTGCTTGACGTGAAGCAAAGGGAAAGTGCAGCCCAGCAGTGGCTTTGACTTCTGGAGCCTTCTTCTTTGGGAGCAGCTGCTGCAAGTGGGCAAGGGAGCTGCGAGAGTGAAGAAGGGGACGGTCCGTCTATGTGAGAAGGAAGCTCCCCGAGGCGCAGTGTGTTGTGCTCAGTTTCAAGGCTACTTGCAGGAGGGGGGTACTTGAAGAACGCCTTCTTTCTGGACGCGTCCTTCTGGCTGTGCTCAAGCTGCATGCACTCTGCAGCACTGAAGGTGTAAGAACCTGTTGCTGGCCAGCTTGTGTCCAGGAGTGCAAGGGCTGCAGCTTCCTTTCTGAAGCAGCCAGAGCATTCTCAGCTGCATCTGCTCGTGAAGCAGCTCTTGGCCGGACATTTGAAATTGGCTCCCCTGAGTACATGAGCCCGGTGCCCAGCTGCTTGGTTCTTCGCCTTCTGTGCTCTGGACAGAAGTGAAGCCCAGCCATGGCTTGGAGCTTTGCTGCTCCTCAGCGTGAACACTGCGCGCAGCCACAGTGTGCTGGGCACGGATGTTCCGCAGCTCGACGTACTACAAGCATTTTCTTGCTGTTTCACCGAGTCTAAACTGTCCGTGCAGCTCTCGCTCAGCGAACTGCGTCAGGAGAGAAGCACTTGCTGGATTAGCCTTTCGCTGGCCAAGACTTTCAACACAGCACCACAATTCGGGCAAGGAGCAGGAGAAAGGAAGACCATCTTTTCGTCCTGGCACGTTCTTCTGTGCAAGACGCCTATCGGCGTCTTGGCTCCCTGCAGGCTGTAAAGCTTGGCGGTGGTACTTGGAAGTGGGAAGGCAGGTGCAGAGAGCCTCTCACCGCGATCTGCCGGCGCTGCGCAGGCTGTAAAGGAAAGAGGGCTGCCCACTGGACTGTGGTGCAAATACAGGTTTGCACGCGTCGAGGGTAAGCTCTGCGTGAGCTTGTTGACCTAAAGCTGTTCTCCGTGCCAGACAGAGCTGAGAATCTTTCCCTTGACATTTGGACGAGAAAAAAGACCGAGCGTGCTGGTGTATGTCGCTGCGAGGGAAAGCGCGTAGGGCAGGCGCGGTTCAGCCGAAGCAGTCGGCTGGAGCACTTCGCTGCCGGCAGAGTGCTCTGTGCGCCAAGTAGACCGATGGTTCGACTCCGGCAGGATGAAAGCACGACATGGTACGAAGAGCGTAAGAATGAAGGCAGAGCACCGAGCTGCTGTGCGCATGGCACAGGCTGCAAGAGGAAGCGTGGCTGTCCCTCGCTTCTTTGCGGATTCACGTTAGCCCTTGAAAACCGAAAGTTCAACTTGCGGCTCCTTGTGCTGCTACCTATTTCTCTTCCAGCTTTCCCTGGAAAGAATTGTGCCCAGCTTGATGCTTGGAGATGCAGAGACGACAGTGGCAGATGCGGCAGAGAATGGAAATAGAGAGCGCAGCGGACAGTTTCTGGTGCTTGACGTGAAGCAAAGGGAAAGTGCAGCCCAGCAGTGGCTTTGACTTCTGGAGCCTTCTTCTTTGGGAGCAGCTGCTGCAAGTGGGCAAGGGAGCTGCGAGAGTGAAGAAGGGGACGGTCCGTCTATGTGAGAAGGAAGCGCCCCGAGGCGCAGTGTGTTGTGCTCAGTTTCAAGGCTACTTGCAGGAGGGGGGTACTTGAAGAACGCCTTCTTTCTGGACGCGTCCTTCTGGCTGTGCTCAAGCTGCATGCACTCTGCAGCACTGAAGGTGTAAGAACCTGTTGCTGGCCAGCTTGTGTCCAGGAGTGCAAGGGCTGCAGCTTCCTTTCTGAAGCAGCCAGAGCATTCTCAGCTGCATCTGCTCGTGAAGCAGCTCTTGGCCGGACATTTGAAATTGGCTCCCCTGAGTACATGAGCCCGGTGCCCAGCTGCTTGGTTCTTCGCCTTCTGTGCTCTGGACAGAAGTGAAGCCCAGCCATGGCTTGGAGCTTTGCTGCTCCTCAGCGTGAACACTGCGCGCAGCCACAGTGTGCTGGGCACGGATGTTCCGCAGCTCGACGTACTACAAGCATTTTCTTGCTGTTTCACCGAGTCTAAACTGTCCGTGCAGCTCTCGCTCAGCGAACTGCGTCAGGAGAGAAACACTTGCTGGATTAGCCTTTCGCTGGCCAAGACTTTCAACACAGCACCACAATTCGGGCAAGGAGCAGGAGAAAGGAAGACCATCTTTTCGTCCTGGCACGTTCTTCTGTGCAAGACGCCTATCGGCGTCTTGGCTCCCTGCAGGCTGTAAAGCTTGGCGGTGGTACTTGGAAGTGGGAAGGCAGGTGCAGAGAGCCTCTCACCGCGATCTGCCGGCGCTGCGCAGGCTGTAAAGGAAAGAGGGCTGCCCACTGGACTGTGGTGCAAATACAGGTTTGCACGCGTCGAGGGTAAGCTCTGCGTGAGCTTGTTGACCTAAAGCTGTTCTCCGTGCCAGACAGAGCTGAGAATCTTTCCCTTGACATTTGGACGAGAAAAAAGACCGAGCGTGCTGGTGTATGTCGCTGCGAGGGAAAGTGCGTAGGGCAGGCGCGGTTCAGCCGAAGCAGTCGGCTGGAGCACTTCGCTGCCGGCAGAGTGCTCTGTGCGCCAAGTAGACCGATGGTTCGACTCCGGCAGGATGAAAGCACGACATGGTACGAAGAGCGTAAGAATGAAGGCAGAGCACCGAGCTGCTGTGCGCATGGCACAGGCTGCAAGAGGAAGCGTGGCTGTCCCTCGCTTCTTTGCGGATTCACGTTAGCCCTTGAAAACCGAAAGTTCAACTTGCGGCTCCTTGTGCTGCTACCTATTTCTCTTCCAGCTTTCCCTGGAAAGAATTGTGCCCAGCTTGATGCTTGGAGATGCAGAGACGACAGTGGCAGATGCGGCAGAGAATGGAAATAGAGAGCGCAGCGGACAGTTTCTGGTGCTTGACGTGAAGCAAAGGGAAAGTGCAGCCCAGCAGTGGCTTTGACTTCTGGAGCCTTCTTCTTTGGGAGCAGCTGCTGCAAGTGGGCAAGGGAGCTGCGAGAGTGAAGAAGGGGACGGTCCGTCTATGTGAGAAGGAAGCTCCCCGAGGCGCAGTGTGTTGTGCTCAGTTTCAAGGCTACTTGCAGGAGGGGGGTACTTGAAGAACGCCTTCTTTCTGGACGCGTCCTTCTGGCTGTGCTCAAGCTGCATGCACTCTGCAGCACTGAAGGTGTAAGAACCTGTTGCTGGCCAGCTTGTGTCCAGGAGTGCAAGGGCTGCAGCTTCCTTTCTGAAGCAGCCAGAGCATTCTCAGCTGCATCTGCTCGTGAAGCAGCTCTTGGCCGGACATTTGAAATTGGCTCCCCTGAGTACATGAGCCCGGTGCCCAGCTGCTTAGTTCTTCGCCTTCTGTGCTCTGGACAGAAGTGAAGCCCAGCCATGGCTTGGAGCTTTGCTGCTCCTCAGCGTGAACACTGCGCGCAGCCACAGTGTGCTGGGCACGGATGTTCCGCAGCTCGACGTACTACAAGCATTTTCTTGCTGTTTCACCGAGTCTAAACTGTCCGTGCAGCTCTCGCTCAGCGAACTGCGTCAGGAGAGAAGCACTTGCTGGATTAGCCTTTCGCTGGCCAAGACTTTCAACACAGCACCACAATTCGGGCAAGGAGCAGGAGAAAGGAAGACCATCTTTTCGTCCTGGCACGTTCTTCTGTGCAAGACGCCTATCGGCGTCTTGGCTCCCTGCAGGCTGTAAAGCTTGGCGGTGGTACTTGGAAGTGGGAAGGCAGGTGCAGAGAGCCTCTCACCGCGATCTGCCGGCGCTGCGCAGGCTGTAAAGGAAAGAGGGCTGCCCACTGGACTGTGGTGCAAATACAGGTTTGCACGCGTCGAGGGTAAGCTCTGCGTGAGCTTGTTGACCTAAAGCTGTTCTCCGTGCCAGACAGAGCTGAGAATCTTTCCCTTGACATTTGGACGAGAAAAAAGACCGAGCGTGCTGGTGTATGTCGCTGCGAGGGAAAGCGCGTAGGGCAGGCGCGGTTCAGCCGAAGCAGTCGGCTGGAGCACTTCGCTGCCGGCAGAGTGCTCTGTGCGCCAAGTAGACCGATGGTTCGACTCCGGCAGGATGAAAGCACGACATGGTACGAAGAGCGTAAGAATGAAGGCAGAGCACCGAGCTGCTGTGCGCATGGCACAGGCTGCAAGAGGAAGCGTGGCTGTCCCTCGCTTCTTTGCGGATTCACGTTAGCCCTTGAAAACCGAAAGTTCAACTTGCGGCTCCTTGTGCTGCTACCTATTTCTCTTCCAGCTTTCCCTGGAAAGAATTGTGCCCAGCTTGATGCTTGGAGATGCAGAGACGACAGTGGCAGATGCGGCAGAGAATGGAAATAGAGAGCGCAGCGGACAGTTTCTGGTGCTTGACGTGAAGCAAAGGGAAAGTGCAGCCCAGCAGTGGCTTTGACTTCTGGAGCCTTCTTCTTTGGGAGCAGCTGCTGCAAGTGGGCAAGGGAGCTGCGAGAGTGAAGAAGGGGACGGTCCGTCTATGTGAGAAGGAAGCGCCCCGAGGCGCAGTGTGTTGTGCTCAGTTTCAAGGCTACTTGCAGGAGGGGGGTACTTGAAGAACGCCTTCTTTCTGGACGCGTCCTTCTGGCTGTGCTCAAGCTGCATGCACTCTGCAGCACTGAAGGTGTAAGAACCTGTTGCTGGCCAGCTTGTGTCCAGGAGTGCAAGGGCTGCAGCTTCCTTTCTGAAGCAGCCAGAGCATTCTCAGCTGCATCTGCTCGTGAAGCAGCTCTTGGCCGGACATTTGAAATTGGCTCCCCTGAGTACATGAGCCCGGTGCCCAGCTGCTTGGTTCTTCGCCTTCTGTGCTCTGGACAGAAGTGAAGCCCAGCCATGGCTTGGAGCTTTGCTGCTCCTCAGCGTGAACACTGCGCGCAGCCACAGTGTGCTGGGCACGGATGTTCCGCAGCTCGACGTACTACAAGCATTTTCTTGCTGTTTCACCGAGTCTAAACTGTCCGTGCAGCTCTCGCTCAGCGAACTGCGTCAGGAGAGAAACACTTGCTGGATTAGCCTTTTGCTGGCCAAGACCTGTTTTCTGGGTCTTAGGTCCTAATGTTAAAGGTAATTGTTTTCCACAAGGTGATGGCGTTGAATTTTTCTCTTGTGGCTGCTACCGTGAATTCTGCATTCAAGTGAGTGGCAAGCACGCTGTTCTTACCCCCTGTACGCTGCGCGCACAATCCCCGTGCTGTGCGGTTCCTTCTTCGCTTAACGTAACACGTCTCGCTTTCCTTCTCCCAGAGGCGAATCGCCGTCTGCTTCTAATGCAGAACGCTGTGCTGGCAGCAAAGCACCCCAGTGTGCTGCTTCTGCTTAAACATTCAACTTTGCTGCTCTTCCGCGATAATACAGCACGCATGCACAGTGTGCTCTGCATGCTTCTTCCTCAGTTCTGTGTACAATCATATTCTTTCAGATTTACGAGACCAAATTGTCTATCTAGCTGCCACTCAGGCATATGTGCCAAGAGAGAGGCACTTGCTGCATCAGTCCTTTCAAATTGGCACGCTTTCAACAGAGCACCTCAATCTGCCCACGAGAGGGGGGAATGAAGAACACGTCTTTGTCCTGGCACATTTTTCTGTGCGAGACGTCTATTCAGATCTTTGGTCCTCGCAAGGCTGTAAATGGGCGTGGTGGTACTTGGAGCTGAGAAGGACTGCGCAGAGAGCACCACGATCTGAAGGCCCTTTGCAGGTTGTGAAGGAACGCAAACTGCCCTCTGACTGTGGTGTAAATACAAGTTTGCACAAGCAAGCTCCAATCGAGGTTTTTGTCCTGCCATAGTTCTCTGTGCGAGACGTAGCCGAGAAGCTTTTCGTTTTTCTTGCAAATGCAAGAGAGGCAGAATTACAAGGTACCTAGGCTTGTGAAGGAAAGTGCATGACACTGGTGTGTTTCGGCAGAGGCCGCATGCCGGGGCGTTTGGCTGCCTGCACAGTGTTCTGTGTGAGAAGTAGAGGACGATTTGCCTCCGGGAGAAGGAATGCGCGACTAGTTACAAAAGGCAAAGAAGGAAGCTGCAGAACACCGGGCATGTGTGTGCCGTGTACCGAATTGCAAAAGTCCAGCAAAAGCTCCTTTACGATCAGAGGCAGCTGAGATTTCTGTTGCTGCATCAAACAGTAATGTCCATAGCTGGACTCTTTCACAGTACGTGCAGAAAAGCTGTTTCCTACACCTTCAATGTTGCAGAGTCCAAAGAGGTAGAGCTCACACAGAAGGACTCGTCAAAAGAGGAGTGGTTCTTAGAGCACCCTCTTCTCTTTGCAGCCTTGAAGCTGAGCACAACAGACTGCAGCAGTGTACCTTCTTTCTCAGGCAGATGTGTTATCACGCTTTTCAGTCTCGCAGCTCTGTCGCCAATGTCCAGCTGCTGCTCTCATCAAAACAGACTCTAGAAGTAAAAGCTAGTGCTGGACTGCACCTTCCTTTATCTTGCTGGACATAAGAGGCATCGAACTCACCTGTGCATTCTGTCCTTCCTTCCTCTGCTGAATCTAGCAACCTGTTTCCTGGGTCTCAGGTCCTAATGTTAAAGACAATTGTTTTCCACAGAGGGCTGGAAGGGGAATAGGTAGCAGCACAAGGAGATGGCGTTGAACTTTTCTCTTGTGGCTGCTACCGTGAATTCGGCAGACAAGCGAGTGGCAAGCACACTCTTTCTTGCTGCCTGTACGCTGCGCGCACAATCCCCGTGCTCTGCGGCTTCCTTCTTCGCCTTGTGTGACACGTCGCGCTTTCCTTCTCCCGGACGTGAATTGTCATCTACTTCTCACGCAGAACGCTGTGCCAGCAGCAAAGAGTCCCAGCGCACTGCTTCTGCCGAACCATTCAACTTTGCCGCTCTTCAGCGAGGATGCTGCACGTATCCACAGTGTGCTGTGCATGCTTCTTCCTCAGCTCTGTGTGCAATCATATCCTTTCCGATTCACAGAGTCCAAGCTGTCCATCTAGCTGCCGCTCAGGCAAATGTGCCAAGAGAGACTCGCTGCATCAGTCCTTTCAAAGTGGCAGACTTTCAACAGAGCACCACAGTCTGGCTGATGAGAGGGGGTAATGAAGAACACGTCTGAAAATTGTCGGAGTCCATATATGTGAGAAGGTAGGTGTGTAGTCCTTTTATCCTGTGCCCAATTTAAATAATGCTTGGAGAACTGGCTGATTTACAAATGTCTTCTTTCTTCACAATTTCTTCTCTTGTGAGCTCTAGGTGCTTCAACTCGGGCACACAGAAGGTGTATGGAAGTGATTGTGCTGTGTTGGAGTGAAAGCTCCTCTGGATTCAGGCCCAGAGGGAAGCCAAAGCACAGGGGTTGAATTAAAACCTTTGGATAAGCTGAGATACATGAAGCCACACCGAAGTGAAATAGAAATATAGATTTTAAACTTTTAGTCGGAATATATGCTAAGTGCCTTAAACATTAAAAAGCTGTAGCAGAAACCTTAAACACAGTTCTTGCTGCAGCAGTGTTACCTTTTCACAGAAATCTTTACTTTAGACGAAATATAGATAGAATTATACTGTTCACTTTTTTAAAATAGTGTTCACATAAACAATAAGAACTGATAGAAACTGTATACACAAATCTGTGTAATACCTATGTAACACTTGTGTAAGACTTACAATTGTTAGAATTAGACCAGGATGGGTTAAGAAAAGAAAAACTAGAGTTGTGTGTTAATCTTATCGGTCAGTTAACAAATATAATCCACACTTCTGTAAGAAAAAATATATGGAGCATATAGAGCACATAGAAGAAGAAGAAAGTGTTTTTGCCTGTTGTTGCTGTTGCTGCTTGGCTTTATCATGTAACCCCCTTCGAACTCTGCCTTCAAGAAAGCTATGAGACTATGAAATGAACTTAGCAGAACAGCAGCCTCCTCTGCTCTTTTACCCTGGTCTGAGAAGGAAGGGTACCCTGTCAAAAGCTCAACAGCGCTGTAACGCAACCGGGGGCTCGTCACCACAAGCCCCGGCGTGCCCTCGGGCAGAGGGGACGCAGCGTTGGCCTCCACAACGTCCTCGCTGGACGGCTCAGTGGAATCAGCGTGAGATGGGTGCGTGCGCTGGCTCCTCCTCAGAGGATGCACGTCGGGCAGCCGATGATCAGGCTCGCGTTAGCCTGGAGGCAAAGAAGGCGGGAGGGGCTTCTGGTGTGAGTTCCAACAGGTTTATTTGCAGGAGGGACCAGGGACCAGCAAAAAGCGCCGAGGAGACGCGGGCTAGCCCCCTTTATGGGGGGGTGGAGTAAGGCAGGGAAAGGGAAAACAACCAATGGGGTACAAGCAGAGGGGAGGATACAATTTTTCAGAACAAATGGGGAAAACAGGGAGGCAGGAGTCATAACAGGGAACCAATTAATAACTACAAAAGGGAGAACTTTCTGGAACAGGGGGAGGTAATTTAGGATTGGGAGCCACCCAGGGGGAGGTAACCTAGACGGCAGTGATCTCTTCTGGTGACTGACATTTGATGGTTTCAGCCCGAGAGCAGGCTGAGCCACCCCAACAGCGCTGCAAGAATCCAGGGCAGAAGGAAGGTTGGCAAATGCTTTCTGACCTAGCAAATCTCTCTGTCCGAATTGCATTTGGAAATCCTTCACTATAACAATGGATTCTGCCACCTTGAGAGAATGTGATGATGCTGTATATATATATGGGAAGGAAAGTGTGAATCATAGTGTCTTTCGTCTATAGAGATGGCAAAGGGACTATGAAGGCCATTACTGGCTTTTTGTTCTTGAACTTTTTCTTTGGGAGCAGCTGCTGTATAGTTTTGAAAAGGATGAGAAGGAGGTGTCTTTACAAACAAACTGTGGGCCTGATGGTAGATAAAGCCAGATATTGAGAGGTGAAAGAAGCAATGGGAGGAGCCATCGATTCCATAGGAATTCCACTAATTGACACAGACTGTTATCACTCAGGAGTGTGCTAATCCCTGGATTTAGAGAAAAAGAACAGAGACAAAAGGAAAAGAATGGAGATGGGGGGGGGGGGGGGGGGGTGTACACCTAAGAAAGGGGGTTTGTATTAAGCCAGTTGGGAAGTCTGTACCTCTCAAGTACCTCAGCCAATGGGGAATGAGAGAAGGAAATGTGGCCAGGAAATTAGGATAAAAAGGAGGCTGCATCCTCTAACAGTTTGAGAAGCCCCATGGGAAATGCCCATGACCTCTCCCTTTATTCAAATAAAGTTAACAGGACTCCTCTGTCTCTTTTTTGTGTGAAGGATTGGTTACGTGAGAAGGGACATACAGATTCTTTGCAGCTTACTGATCTGAGAAGCTGGCTACATGAGAATGGGCACATAGACCCTTGCAGTTAGCTGAGCGAGGTCTCACAGAACACTGCACCACACATCTTGTGTAACAACTGAAGTTGCAGAATATTACATGTATCTTGCTCAGTAACTGAACCACCATTGAGTCTTATTGCTGAGCTATGGGTTTATTTGCAGAGTTAGCAAGGATAGGTTTTGGCAGCAAAACAATAGACATCTGTGGTTAGAAGGCCAGAGAAAAAGAAGAACTGCTGACCACAGAAGGGGAACTAAAGGAGGGGTTAGAGATCAGCTTAGACGACGTGAACCACTTAGAATGCGCCTTTACGAATATGCATGAAGCCTATTATTGATAGTATATAAGAATCTCTGGTACAATCAATAAACGAATTCCTGTTGATCACTCATATTGAGCGTCTGGGTTTTCCCTCTATCGCGACATTTTTGGACATAAACCTTTGGTGTTGTGGATTAATTTTCCTGACAGTTTGGAGGGGGTTTGGGAGCTGCGAAATTGAGAGGGTAAGGTTGGAGTTGGAGAGAAAAGGCATCTCTCCAGAGAGTTTGATGCATTTCAGAGGCTGCAAGTTACATGTTGCACAGCCGATTGCACAGAAAAGGTTCTCAAAGAAGGAGGTGGAGCTGGAATTGCCTTTTCTTTTGCAGCCTATAAACTGCACAGGCAGCAACGAAACGATTCCTCTTCCTTCCCCACTACATGCAGCACTACCGTCTTTCAAGTCTCCAAGAGTCAGGATGCACAGCGGAGCTCTTCCACTGACTTCTCCCGCACGAATGGGGCCGGGCCAGAAAAGCGCTTGCCTTTTTCCCTGGGCACTGTCAGCGCTCATCAAAACAACCACACAATGGCGCTGTGGACTTGCAGAAGAGGGAAACCCACCTTGCCCGGTTCCAAACCACCCCGAGGGCCGACCCAATTTGGAAACGTCCCTGCTCTCTAATCTACTGCGTCAGGACAAAAAGATTTCGCTGATCTTCCAAGTGCAAACTCTCCTTTGCACCACTCTCAAAGGGCAACATGAACTCCTTTGCCCTAACAAATCTTTTCACTCTCGCAGAGGCTGGCCACAAACTGAAAAATATCCAGCAGAAACAGAGCTCACAAAAGTGCCAGCTGAGCAAGCTTTTGCTGCCTACAACTTCAACTGAACCCATCAAGCTACCAGCACACGCCTTGCTATCAGCACTTTCCTTCTCAGCTCTAGGTACCATGCTAAGCCTTCAGCCTCACAGAGTCAGGATCCAAAGGGAACGGCCCCATGGACTGCTGACACACTAAAGGTAGCAGGACAAAAAGCTCAACAGCTTGGCGTTTGCATTCCCACTGACAGTTCAACAACTCCAATCCCCAGAACTACGTTGGGAAAAGCCTTTAAATTCCCTGAGAGCAACCCAAACTTGCTTTCTTTGCCAAAGAGAGGAACTATAAGTCTGTCTCCTAAGAAATGGCATCCCCTCCTCCAAAATACAAAACATCGGGGGACTGATCCCATACCAAGGTGTCAGAACACCGTTACTCGGCATTACCTGCCCAGGGCACCAGATCAGCTGCACACCCAGACTCAGCATAGCCATGTACCTTGTCCAAAAGATTGTGCCCTGGCACACCTTCCGAGGGCCACCTCTGAGAAGTGGAAACCATATGCCAAATTGAATCTGTCAGGAGGCCACCTTCCAAAGATGGATACTGACTCCATCATTGTACAAATTGAGGCAGTGCTTCCCAGCAAATATGCCAGAAGAGAAGGTTGCTGCCGCCCTTGACCTGCATGAGGCAGCTTCTTCTCTGCACCTCCAACACTGGGCCTACGTGCTTTCCTTGCCATGAAAAAGCATTGCCATGCTCATTCAGGATCTTACCAAGTGAAAGTTGCATACCACCTCCAGTATTGCATATGTCCAGCAATTGGTCCTACACAGAAAGGGCCTGCCCAGAAATACCTTGCTGGACTCTTCCTCCCCACGGTACCTTAGCATCTGCTCCACCACCACTGGCACTATGTCCTTTGCTTCCCAAGGAAAGGCACTCTGAGTCACTCAGCCTGGCTTTGCATCAGTACCTTGCCTAGTACCTACTGTTGCTTGGCTTCCCTTGCCTACGTCTGCCTTGCCTCGCCCTACCTACAACTTCCCTGCTTTGCTTTACCTTGCCTACCACTCTCTACCTTGCCTTCCATGCAGGCAAGGCAATGCAAAACAAATGTAGGCAGTTGTAGGCAAGTCAAGGCAGAGGCAGGCAAGGCCAGAGAAGTGAGGGGAAAGCAAACGGAGTGGTAGGTAAGAGAAGGCCCAGAAGTTGTAGGTAAGACTGGTTATAGAGAGGTCAACCCAGTGATGGGTAGGCCACGAGAAACAGGAAGGGCTACGCAAGGCAAAGCCCTGGAGGAAAGCAGTAGGTCAAGGGTAGGGCATGGGCATACAAGGGAATGTAAGGCTAGGGAGGGTTAGCAGGGCAAGGCAAGGAAACTCTTGGGTTGGCAAGGCAAGGCAAGTGACATGTACGTTCAAGGACTGCTGGTACACAAAAGCGGCCAGAACAGACTGCTCTGTCTGGCCTTGATCTCACATGGACCATCTCTAATCTGTACCTGAAACACCTGGGCTACCTGCTTTCCTTCATATGTACAAGAACTGTCATTCTAGCCCTGAAGCCCAAGGGCAAAATGTAGATTGTCTGTCCAAAATTCAAGACATGCAAGGATCTGTGCCAGAAAAAGCTGTCACAACAGATGGGTGTGCTTACACACGACCTCCCCTAAACTTGCTCTCACGTGCTCCTGTGTAGAGAAATGGCTGAGTGAACAGGGACATGTATACTTGCACAATCCAAGCTATATTAGTGAACTGTCCTTGATTGGGAAAAAAGAGAGGAGCAATGCTGATGTGGCAAGCAACAGGATGTTGGGGAGGGGGATGCTGACCATAGAAAGAGAAAAACTTATGTTAGTTAGTCGCATGCATATTAATCTGTAACCAATCGCTTGCTATTAAAGGCTGCGTGAACAGTAGCTGTAACCCAATAGTATAGAGCTTGCTTATGTGTGCTTGAGGAATTAGAGTATAACTATGTGTCTGACAATAGAATAAACGGAGTTCCATCATATCTCTATGAGAAGCGTGGTTCATCCCGGCAGATCTCTGGCTATTCTCCTGAATCACTGGAGGTATGTGAAGGCCTTGAAAATCCTAGGAGGAGCAGGCAGGGCAAGGCAAGTTGAAGAAATTCCACAAGAAGAGGAGTCTTGAATTCCAGGTGGGGGAGGGGTCAGCAAGGCAAGGAATGACTTCAAGGGAAAGGCAAGAAAAGTGGAGGTTTTGCAAGGCAAGAAAAGTGGAGGTTTTGCAAGGCAAGAAAAGGCAGAGTTAAGCAAGCCAGTAAGAGTCCTTGAAAGAGAAGGAAAGGCAAGGCTGGACCTGACAAATGGGGAGAGACATCAAGGTGGGGATGGGTGAGCAAGTCAGTGCAAGGCAGTGGAGGGAATGATGGCCCAGGGAACGCTACAGAGGCTACAGCAAGGCAATGCAAGGTGTGGGGAAGTAAGACAAAGTAAAGGAATTGTCGGGAAAGGCAAGGAAATGAAAGGCTGTAGGAAAGGCAAGGCAAAGAAAAGTGAGGGTGGGGTAGACAAGGCAATGGGTGAAAAACATTCCATGCACGACAAGACCAGGATAATAGCAGTAGGGGAGTCAAGGTGGAGGATGGGTGAGCAAGGCAATGCAAGGAGCTGGAATGGTAGGAAGGGCAAGGGAAGGCCATGGATGGGTCAGGTGTCCAAAGGAAAGGAATGTTCTGTTAGGTTTGTGGGGGGAGTTGTGTAGGCTTGAAGGAGGTTTCTGATAGGGTTTATTATTTGTCTCTTCAGAGGTGTTCTGGTTTAATTCTGGGAACTGGCTGCCCTGAAAGAAGTTGCTGTGTGCAGTGAAGATTGGAGTTTTGCTGGAAAGCTTCATATAATTGTTTCTACATTGTGTATTTTATAACCTGTATTTGTCAATCTGCCCTGGCTGGAAACTAGTGAACTATTTCAATGTGTTCAGAGATGTGTTTGTGAAAACAATTGATGTGCAGACTAAAAAATTTAAAGACTTCCTAACTGTCAGTAATCTGGTATTTCTCTGTGTCATTTTATGCTTTACTGTCTCTGTTAATTTGAAGCATGTGCGAACCTTGCTTCAAAATCTAAGTCATTGCTTACTGCATACATTTGAAACACCTTTTGCTTATCTAAGTTTTGTTTGTCACTTACGTCCTTTGTGCTTTCCCATGTGCAAGTGAAAGAGTACCAAACTTTTATGTTGTCCTCTTTACTAAAATCAAACAACAAACAAAATAAACTCTCTCTTCTTTGTAGAATAGTTCCTCTGTTGGTACACTCAGATAAGTTATTTTTGTTGGCCCTTCCTTTCATCATACTTCTCAGGACACCTCTGGCAGCTAATTACGTATTGTTGATCTCTGTGGAAACTCCTGACAACAGTAAATAACGCTCTACTTGAATGCTGCTTGCCTGTTGAAATGTGGTCAGTTTTTAGGTGAGAGTCATACTTCTCCTAGTTTTGTGTGTTTGGTTGGAGGGGGGGTGGTTTTGGGAATTAATTGATTAAATAGAGTTCAAGCTAAATTATTAGCAGTGATATTTGTATAAGGCTGAAGAGCCTCTATTATGATGCAATTTTAAAAAATACATTGTCAGGCTCTTTTTAATGTGGTCATAGTCAAGGAGCAAAAAAAGAAACTTATTTTTCATATAAGTTTAGAATTCTTGGAGGTGTGTGGCTGTGTTGGCTGTCTGGAGTGCATGCATATGCTCTAATATGAATTTTAATATTTAAGTTGTTCCTTAGGATAAACTAAAGCAGGCTTAGGTAACTTTTAAAATAGCAAATGTAAAAGTACCAAGAACTGTTAAGAGCAGCCTACTTTTACAGGAACTGGGAAAATTAATTCAATCTGTCTCTCTAGAAAATAAATTGAGTTCTTAGACAGCTTTCTCATATTCTGTCTTACTTGCTTGCAAAAGAAATCTGCACCAGATAAATGTCTCTTTCGCATTAAGAATACTGGACAGGTTGGTTGTTTTTAAAATCAAGGTTGGTTTAAAATTACATCTGTGTGTACCTTAAATCTTCTTCTTCCGCTTTCTTCCATATCATCCATGTCCTGTCAAACACCAGCAGAGGATAGAAGAAAAAATTGTAAATGTCTGTCATACAAAAGAGATGACAGATTTTGGTTATAATTCATGATTAATGGCAAGATATCTCTTACTATTAAAAACAAGTGAGAAAAGAAAATTACTTGTCATGCACATAAATGAAAGTAGTGATGCTGTCTGCAAGATCCTGTCTTCTACAGCATGTCAGTATGGTGAATTTGGTGTACTTTGTTTGTGCTTTTTTTCATGAGATAATGGTATACAGGGTGTATGCTATTATAGTCACAGGTGATCAATGGTAAATCTTGTGCTGGTTTTTTGAGCTCCACTGAAGGCAAGAGGAAACTTGTGTTCTGGTCATGTTTCCTCACATGTTCATCTACACCAGTTCATTTAATGGGGTGCTGTCAAGCAACCCTTGTGTTTCATGACATAATACAATAATAAAATAAGACTGCCAGAATTGTCTTTTCTTTGGAAATGGGATAGATGAAAATTTGAGTCTGACAACAGAATAGCACTGTATGAAGAGCTATAAATTAAAGTATAGAATGTCTATGACCTCTTTCCCTTTCTCCCTGTATTCTTCTGAAATGTGCCAGCACTGAGCTATTGTAGTCATTGCAGCAAATGCAATAATGTTGTACAGTTTTACCCATGTCTTTCCCATGCCAGTGTCTCACTTCAAGATGTTTCGATAAGAGTTTCTTCCTAGGTTTCAAAGAATTTAAAACTCTGATAAACTTCCTTTTTTTTCCCCATTCAGCTTGTGTTTTGAACTGAGACAACCTGATTCAGGAAGGAATAAACCACATGAATTAGTTTGTTGCATAGACATCAAAGACCTGCTGTAATTAGAACAAATGTTTCTGCATTGTTCCTTAAGTGGAGGCGTGAAATTCCATGTCACCAGCATTGGATCTGGGGTTTGGTTTTATGGCAACAGGATCAACATTTCTTTTATTTATTTTTTTTTTTTCTTCTTTTTTCTTTTTTTCCCTTTTTATTCTGAAGTGCTTCTGCAGCCCAGCGCAGAGACCGGCTGGGCTTTGGGGTGCTGCCTTTCAGCCACCTCACAGGGTTGTGGGGAACACACAGCCTCTTGCCCTGTTGCTGCCTTACCCAAAAGCCATGGCAATCTTCTCTGCCCAGAAAGTCTTTCTGATCTTCAGGCCCCAGGGTGTCTTGATCTACTTGGGCAAGTACCTTGAAATCCCTCTTAGCAGCACCCAAATGTATTTGCGATTTGTGGTCAAAAGAGTCCTTGTCACGTATTACAGCTGGTGGAGCGGGTCAGTGGCTCTGACCCAGGAAGAGGTGACCAGTCTGGGGAGATGGTCCCGAAAGGAATCACCTTCCTGAGGCCTGGTGTCTTCCTCAGCTGCTGGCAGGAGGGCCCTTGCAGAGGCTGTCAGCTCTTTAGTGATTATCAGCTCGTGATTTCAGCTCAGCTCTGCAGGGCAGCCTCCAGGCCAAGCCAGACCAGAGAGAGATGCGAGAGGCTCGTGTGGCTGGTTCTGCACGAAGGTAGCTTTATTGTTGGTCCCCTCCGGCAAAGGGGAAAGCCAGGGACGAGAACTCACTCTGAGATCCACAGGGGCCAGAGGGCTTGCTTTTATAGGGATACAGGGGATGGGTGAAGACCAATGGGTTACAAAGGATCTGCATAGCTTCTCCTAAAGGATTGTGGGTCTATCTTTTCTCACCATGACCAAAGAAGTGGTTGCCTTTCCAGGGAGTCCTGCTGGGTGATTGCGAAATCTCTTATCTCAGCAGAGATCCCTCCAGGGCAGGGGCTGGGCATACCCCACAGTCATGCACAACCTAAAATGGCGGTGCCTGCTGTGTGGGATGAGACCAGATAGACAAGTCCTGAATGATCCTGATAGCTTTCCTATCAGCAAAGCTGAGGAGAGCTGCCTCCAAGCCTCCTCCAAGCCTGCTGCCCTGGTTCTTACCAGGACAGGGTTAATTTTTGCATCAGCCAGGAGGGGCATGGCCAGGACCCAGAGGTTATTCTGCACCACTTCAGGTCACATGCAGAGGGTGGGTGGAAGGGGTCCCTTCTGGTGGCATAGTGTGAAGTGAGTGGTCAGGGTAAAATCAGTTTCCACATGGTGAGCAGCACTTGCATGTGAATTGTTCCCATCTTACACTCTGTTATTGTTTCTGTTACTGTTGGTTTTCTTATTTCATTTTTTGTCTCCAATAAATTGTTCTTAACCTGTGATATTTACCTTTTGTTCCTCCAGTTCTCTCCATCTCGCTGCAAGGGGAGGGGGAGTGAGTGAGCGAGCAGCACATGGTTTGGAGTGTTTCAGTGGGAACGCTGCACTGGAGAACACCAGTCCTAACCAAACCAGCCTTCTTTGGTGCCCAGTGTGGGACACCGACGGCTTGAAAAAACAACAGATCTGGCCAGAGGAGGTTGGAAACAAACTTGATCTAAGCATTTGTTGTATTAGGTACAGAGCAACTGGCCACAACATTGCTTGGTCTGTTCATGTGAGTGTGGTACCTCACCCTGTCTATATTTTCATGTATACTCTCTGTGCCCATCACAGTGCTCCTTTTGAGAGCAGGGAGGGGGGTCAGGATCGTTCTGTGGTGCACTGTGATATATCGGTTTATGACGTTATAACATTGAGGACAATCAGGGCCATTTGGGATGTGTATTCAGTGCTGATCTCCTGCCTTGTCCTGGGGTGCTGCCTCTGGGAGTCTGTCAGGGTCCATCCCTCCTGCCATGTAGCCCTGGGAGAGGGGCCCTGAGGGGAGAGAGACGGGGTTTCTCCAGCCCCTGGTCAGCCTCGCTCCCCATTGGTTGTTTTGTGTTTCCCTGCGCGGGCAAGGACCCTCGGTCCCGTGACTAGGACAGTTCCTCGGCAACCTCCGGCCATGTGGCTGGAGAAATCAACATCTCTGAAACATCTATCAAGAATCGGTCCATATATATTTCTTTTCCACAGCCTCCTTGTTTGGTACATCGTGTTACAGTATCCCCACTGTAACAGGAGGCCATTAATAATCATACCCAGTCTGTGGGGAGAACAGGGGAGGATGATTTTCCCCAGCCTTTCACCCCCTTTTCCTCCTTCAGGCCTTTTAGAACACCTTTTGAGAATTTTGAATTTCCTTTGGTTGTTAAGGAAAGCACGTTCTTGTTGTTAAGTCTTCCAGGTCTCCTCAGTGCTGTTCGCATCCTGTTTACAGTCATGAAAGGGATTTCTGGGCAGGTCTTACAGAGATCTACCCCAAGGCTAGATAGTCAGGAGTGGCATGGAATGTGTGAGGACATGGGTCAGTATTAGGAGGACCTCTCTCCTCCAATGCTTTAGGAGTTCACTCCTGAGAAACTCCATGACCCACTCTCTGCTGGATTATGCACGGGCCATATGGGGCTAGTGAGGGGTGAGCGAGTTTTGCTGAGCACTCTTTGGCTCTCCAGTTCATGACTCATCTTAAGTATGGGGATCATGGAGTCTTGGTTCATGTGGTATTGCTGACCACGGTGCATTCACCGTTGTGGTGGTGATCAGTACATGCTGCAGAAGGGTCCTTTGAGAGACCAGGCAAGGTTTTCAACTGTCTAATGTCACAGCAGCTGTCCCAAAAGCCCACCAAAGTCCTTTTCGGTCTTGGAAAGAAACACTCCTGAGGTAATCGACACCAAGAATACAACGGGGCCTCTCGACCAGTCACAATAGAGTGTTTCTTCCACTTCTTTCCAGTCAAGCTCATCTCAGCTTCCAATAGAGACAGCTGCTGAGACACCCCAGTCATCTGTTATGAACTGGTTTAAACACAGAAGACCAAAAGAAAGTAAGACTCTATGAATAAAATGGATTGGTCCCAAAAAGGTTTGAAATATACCCCAGAAACATGATTAAAATTAAATGAGGTTAGATGTTGGTGCCAAAAAACTGATATATTTTATTTAATAGTAAAAGAGGCAAAGAGAAAGAAAGAGAAAAGAAAGAAAGAAAAAGAGTTGTGCGTGGGGGGTGGGGGGAGAGGGAGAGAGTAACAGCGGTTAGGTAGAAACATATCACCCTTCTGAGGGTCCCAATGACATCTGGTTGCTCCCCTCCATCTGGTCTCCTTGGTGGTGAGGGTTCCCCGATGCAGTGTCAAAAAGTATAGAATCTAGTGGATTCATATACATTTGGGCCAGGTGGTAATGCCCACGTGCCTCCCCTAAGGGTGCTAGGTTTGACACTGTCCCTTGCAACACTGTGGATCTATTGCATCATGTTGCAGTGCTCTGGTGAAGGGTCTGGGGACCCCTTTGGGGGAGGCCTTTGATGGGCCTCCACTGCTGTACTTCCTGTGATGGCTTTTCCTGGGGTGAAGGGGCCCCACAGCTGAGCTCCTCTGCACCCCAGAGGATGGGTGTTAACCGCCTCTGGCCAGAGGCTTTGTTCACCACACACCCAAAACCTCTCTTCCTCCCCTCTACCCTGGTGTGAGAGTCTGTGCAAGCCTGGCAGCTGATATTCCTGGGGCTGTGGTCTCCACCCCGAAGGTGCTAAGCTTGATCCCTCTGTGAACGTATTCTTCTTTCCCCAGCCCAGACCTAAGTCAGTATCTTATCTTCATCAGCGAGTAGTAGAGGGCCACCACCTCCTCAGTCAGAAGGCCTATTCAGGGTGTGGTAGTCTTTTCTGCAGCTTTTGTTTGGCTATAATAGGCAAAAGTCCTTAATGAAGATGTTTAAGCCATAAATTATAACATTCAGTCTCCGACATCACCCCAGTGATGGAAACAGGTTCTGCCCCCAAAGATCCCGGTAGCATCAAAACACATTGTGTGCCAGTGCCAACCAAAGCTTTGTATTTTTGTGGTTGTGATTTGCCAGGCCATCAGGTCCATACTATCCAATAGACCTGATTTTCCCTGACCTCTACTTGGCTAGAGGCAGGGCCCCTCTAGTTCTGACCATTGTTCCCTCTCTGGGCATATATTCTGGAAGTCCCCTTGAGGGGATCATCCCTTCTGTTATGCCTAGCAGCTGGTCATGGGAAACAGGAGCTACATTTACTCTTGCAGAATTCCTCGTTAGTAATTTCCTCCTTTAGCTTATGCACCTGTGCTGCTAGGACAGAGGTGGGTTTTCCATCCCATCTTCTTGTGTCTTCCCCATGCTCATGCAGGAGAAACAACAGGTCACTTTGTAGGGTGTATCCCCTCTCCCTCTCCATGGGACGCCTGCTCCTGATAACAGGGACCCTGGTCTGTACTGATGAAACTCGGAGAATGTCCTCCTTAAGCTCCTTCCTGAGTTTCTGATGGGTCTCTTCAATCATCTCTTCCACTTTTCACATACTCTCAGTCGAGTTTGTTTCCCCAGCCGAGACTTGGGCTCCTGTCAGGGTGTGGACAGTTGTTGCAGTGGGGATACTGTAACACGATGCACCAAACAAGGAGTCCCGTGGAAAAGAAATATATATGGACAGATTCTTGATAGATGTTTCAGAGATGTTGACTTCTCCAGCCACATGGCCGGAGCTCTGCCGAGGAACCCCTACAGTCCTGGGACCAAGGGTCCTTGCCCACGCAGTGAAACACAAAACAACCAATGGGGAACGAGGCTGCCCAGGGGCTAGGAAACCCCGTCTCTCTGCCCCTCTCCCAGGGCTACATGGCGGAGGGGGGACCCCGACAGACAGTATCTTCATATATCCAGAGGTTTCTTGTCACAGCACCCATTGCTTCATTTTCCACATCCCATTCCAGGGTTGCTAGGAAGCGGGAGTACACTTGTGGCCCAAGTCCTATCAGTTTTAACCACATGAGTACTATACATTTTACAAGGTCTGGACTTTTAGTGGGTTGGTCATTATTTGAGAAAATGACCTCTAGCACAGCTGATACACAGAAAGGACTCTACAACTCAAAAGTTGTAAAGTAGATATGCTTATTGCAGCGCTGGACACATGGGGGATAGCCCCCAGAAAACCATGTGTGCCCACCGTGGTACTCAGCTTGGAATATATCTGATTACAAATTACATATGCATTAGGTTACACAATACGCCTATACATATTCATCGCCTGTCTCCACTTCGTATTATAATTAGCTCAGCATTCTATTACGCCTGCGCAGTGCCACCTGGTGGTCGTGGGCCGGGGTCTCTGGGATGAAGTAAAGTCATCCTCTGATGAAGTAAGCAGTCTACCTCAGATTTGAACTTTTCACCTTGCTTCCTTGCGCATGTTCTCTGAGGTCCTGGTCCAAGTCCAAACCTCAAAGCTGGTTCAAGCCAGTTCCAGGGTCCGAAAGCAGGATCTTTGGTCACGGTTTCTACCTCTTATCAATGGTCTGGCATCCTACCCTTATTCTCTCCTGCATCCCTCCCTTTTACCTGGCCCGCGTAATAAGTATTAAACAAGTAATATACATTGTTTAGCAAGCAGCTGAAAAATTTAGCAATACCAGCAATTCCCACAATCAGCAATTAACTCTTAAATCCTGAGCCCCCTGTATCAGTCTCCCCTTTTCTATAAAATTAGTAAATTCCTTTACTAATATATGGATTCTTTGGGCACTTTTCTTCAATGCTTTCACTCTTTTGGCCCATTCTCTGTACATGGCGGAGGCTCCAGTTTGTTGGGGAGGATGAAAGTTTGGTAAGAAAGTTTCACAGCTATGTAGGCTTGGCAGAAAGATCTCTGAATGTAGAAACTGGGGATGAGATAGAAATGAAAGCAAGTTTTGATATAGAGTAAAAGATGTTTTGCTGAAACACTGAGCCCTGAGTAACTGAGAAGGCAAAGGTTGGAGATGAGTTGGAAGGAGATTTTTATGAATTGGACAAAGGTATGTGACTACAAACAAAGACATGTTTTTCACCAAGTAAATAAGTCTCAAGAAGAGCATAAGTAAATAGAAAACATGTCTTTACCAAAAAGACAGATATGGCAGGCAAACAAGAAATGTCGATGTAGGAAGAAAAAGAGAGGTCTGAGAATTTTCCATTGTAAGCTTAAATTGTAACTTGCTTGCTCTTGTGATTCAATAAGAATGACTATAATATGGTAATGATAGTAGTTATGATAGGCTATAGGCAAATGTAAAGGTATTGTGTATGGTGCTTATTGGTTGTTATGTGTTAAGACACTCTGCAAAGAAAAGTATATAATGCTTTGTAACTTGAACAGCGGGTGGCTTCAGGTATGCCTACAGCTGGAGCTGGCAGGTGTAGGGCTGGCTCTGGATAGCCACTCCCTGAAATGCTGTAACTTTGCCTATGCAATAAACAGCTTTCAAGAGAGCCGCCTGAAGTCCAGACATCCTTCGTGAAACTTTCTCCTATACCAGTTGTCGTGTCATGTGGGAGTGTGTGTTGTTTGGTTCAGTCCGGGTCTCCCCTTTGGGTTTTGTGTTACTGTACCATCCCAGTTTATACCCTCCTGGTTTCGTGTTCATAACCCTGCTTTCTCTATTTGTCTCCTCCCAGACCCCTGCCAATCGCTCTGACACCCCTCCCAAGCTTCTAGAAAGTTCTGGCAGGGGCGTCGAGTGATTGGTCTTGGGGGGAGGATCCCTCCCTTCCTTTCCCGAGATAGGTTCCCTTGTGTGTCCCTCATCCCGCAGACCCATCCTTCTCCTTCCCTGATTCGATGCCATTGTCATCCCTCCCCTGTCGCCACCCCCCCATAAAACCCCTGGGAGGCGTGTTCAGGGTTGCTCATTGCTGGACACCCCTGGGGGGCGAGGTCCCCTGTTCGGAGACACAATAAACCTTCTGGATTTCATCCACAATTGAGCCTGCCTCCTTCTTCCACCACCTGCCTCTATTGCCGCGGTCCTATGGAAGGACCCACGAGCCAGACCTCTGGTCTCCCGGATTCCGGAGGCTGGTCCCCGCAGCCTGCTGCGTCCAGAGCTGACCGGGCAAAGTGGGAACTGCTCCAAAAAGGATGCAGAGGCAGTGTCATTCCCCACAAAATCATATGATTTCGTAAGGCCCTACGATGGATTGGATCCGTTTGCTTTTTAAAAAAGTAATAGATCAGCATTATCATTAATAAAATTACAAACAGCAAAAACAGTGTACCAATTAAAGTTTTCACCCAGCTCGACAAATTCCATCCCAATCTGTGAAAAATTTTGTCCACTGAGCTTTCCTTCATATCTTTTTGTTCCTTGTGTGTGCCTTTGAATATGGTCTAACAATCTCAGATCATTTTCCACATCCTGAATCACATTTGGATAGCAATGGCCTAAGTCATCCTTCAGGTATCCACACATTCTATGTTCCTTATACAACATTATATCCAGTGCCATTCTGTTTTGTAAGGTCATCTTAGAGTTTGCCTGTACCTGCAGGTTGAGATCCTTGAGTCCCTTTTTTGTTATATTTGCCAATTTTTCGACCTGCCCCGTCAATTGGTACAGCCATGCTGTTTCTATAAGTAGCTAAAGGAGCCAATAGAGATTGTGGTGCCCAACTAACCTTAACCCCATATTTGGTTCATTTCAGTCAGCATTAAAATCCCTATCTTCTCTCTTTACTCGTCTAATTCTAAGTCTCTCCAGGTTTCCTTTAAAGGGAGAATTTTTCCAAATTGGGCATAAAGTAACTGTCCCAAGAGTAATTTGTTTTACCTTTCCATCCAAGGGTAAATGTGCTGTCCAGGATCCATCGCTTAAGGCCCAAATAAGATGTCCTGGACTTGGAATGCTGTTTTTTTCTGCAATTTAGTGTGGTTCCCTGTAGAGGGATTCCTTGTGGAATATAGGATACCCCAGGAGAGCTTGGGCATCCCAGGGCTGTTGCAGAAGTACCCCTGACGGGGCCTCAGGCTGAAGATAGGCTTGCTAGGCACCTGCTAGCTGGCAGCCTTGAACAGCCTTGGGAAAAGGTATACACTGGTCAGCTCCCCCGCTGCTTAGAGGCTTTCTCATGGGAAAGGGGCATGAACTTTGGGAAAAGTATAACTTGGTGTAACTGAACAATAAAAGGGGAGCACAATGGTCAAATCGTATTGGTGTTCGTATCGTGACTCTGGCTGGATTCTCCTGCTCCTGGGACCTCCCCCCCCACTACAGTTCCCTTTTTGGGTTTCCACGTTTTTCAATTTAACACTACTATTCCACCCCCTGTATTCACATCCATATTTCAGGGCTGCTGCTAGAGGAGGAATTAGTTCTATTTCTTCATCAATTGAGCTACAATTATAGATTGTTAAGCAATGCCAAAAGGGCATTGCTGGCTTTTCACGGGAGGAGGTCCATTTTTCACCTAATGGTACCTCTGTTCCATTAGTTTTCAAATTTCCTTCCCATATAATGCACCAAGGGGCTACTGCCATGTATCTAAAATGTGACGAAATAGACAAAGACCAAACTGACTCCCATTTTTCCTCTGTCTGTCCTGCCTGGAGGGATTCGGCATTGACACTGACTGTGCCGTAATTATGCCTCTCCTGATGGGAGAGAGTTTTTAAAGTCCTTGCCAGGAGTTCAGGAGACAAACAGGACTCTCAGTCTTCACTGCTTCCAGATAGTTGTTTATTAAATCTTATCAGAGAAATAGAGCCACTAGCGTGACCCAGACATAGCACAAAGCAGAGAATGCAGAAGAAAGACGAATTATCAAGATTACACAGCCTTTTTGAAGGTAAATTAACCAATGGTTACTAAAAATGTACATTATTTTTACATTTCTACCATTATCTAGTAACACAACCAGGAACTGCAGAATTATTTGTCCAATCATCGCAAACCACCTGAGGAGGAGGAGGAGGAGGAGGAGGAGAGGAGGAGAAGGAGGAGGAGGAGGAGGAGGAGGAGAAGAAGAAGAAGAAGAAGAAGAAGAAGAAGAAGAAGAAGAAGCAGCCATTTACTACATTAACAAACCCAAAAGTTCTAAATTTTTCACCCTGTGACAATCTTACATAGTATTCTATCATCTAGTTTACACCAGTGTAGATTCTAATTCTTCCCAGATAGTGGGCAGTTTTCTCCAAGGACGAAGGTCAAAAACAGTGCTCTCCAGGGGGATAGAACCCTTCAAAACAGGCAGAGAAATATTCTCTGCACTCTGGGTTCCTACAGGCATCTTCTCATTTCCAGTTCATGATTGTTACAGATACATTCTTCTTTACCCTTTCATTATAGGTACACCATCCCAAATTAAATAGCCCAGGTCCGAATATTGGGTTCTTTATTTTCTCATAATATGGGTCTTCTAATTTGTCACATTGGGATTTGGGTCCTGGGGTGGTCCATCTCTTACGGACAGTAGCTATCACTTCCTGCCACTCAACTCTAGGGTCTGGGTGACATTTAATCTGCTTGGTATCATTCTTTTCCTCAACACTAGTCAAATTCATTGTTAATATTCCCCACGGCATAGGCTCCCCTGCTGCCTCAGGTAAAGGTAAACAGGCTGTAATTTCAGTAACATTCTGCAAATTGGCAAATGCTCTTATGAGGCCTATCACCAGATTTTCCTTTTGTTCTGGTTTTGGGAGGTCGATTACTTGCCAATCTTTCTTTTTAGATACCTGAAGCATTCCCAATCCCAAAATTGATATTATGATCAAAACACAGTATGAGTAACTTGACAGTCTAGACATGTTTCAGAGCCAGTTTGGAAGTTGTTTGGTCTTGATAAAAGACTTTCCAAGCTTGCGATGCTTTCTTCACTCGGGTGTAATGGATCCAAGACTCTGCTCCTTGATTGCCATAAAGGTAGTGAGAAGCACCTGGAATGGTCCTTCCCACTGTGGTTCCAAAACCTTTTCTGCAAAGACTTAACATCTACATAATCACCAGGCTGTATGTCGTGTGCGGGACCATCCAGACCTGAACTTGGGGTCCCAGCCACATGCTTTTTAATTTTTCTAAGCTGTTTGCTCAAAGCCACCATATAGGTGGCTAGCGTTTCTTCTCCAATTTGGATAGATATTCCTTTCTTTACTCCATATGGTCTCCCACAAAGCATTTTGAAGGGGCTTAATTTCTCTTTAGTTCTGGGCTTAGTCCGAATTTGTAGCAAGGCAAGTGGAAGAGATTGGGGCCAGGGCAAGTTGGCTTCATGCCCTAGTCTCACAATTTGTTGTTCCATCAAATGGTTCATTTTGTCTACCTGGCCACTTGATTGTGGGTGGTACGGAGTGTGGACTTTCCAATCTATGCCAAAATAACGGCTAATTTGCTGCACCACCTTTGAAATGAAGTGTGGCCCTTTGTCTGAGGATATTGTGGCTGGGACTCCAAAGCGTGGTATTATTTATTGTAGCAGCACTTCAGTTATTTCTCGGGCTTTGGCGGTTTTGGTGGGGAAGGCTTCTGGCCATCCTGAAAAAGTATCTGTTAATACCAACAAATATGGATAATATCGATAATATCGATACTCCCCTTTTCTTGGAAGTTCCAAAAAATCGATTTGCCGCTGCTGCCCAGGCCCATGGCCTTTTCCGATTTGCCCGAGTTTTGGCTTGGGATATTCTTGGGTTTAGTCTGGAGGCAAAGATCACACTGCTGGGTTACCTGTACAATGGTCCTTTCTATTAAGTAATTATATAGGGCATCTATTCCCTAATGTGTTTTTACTGACCATAACAAATAGGAAGGAATGACTGACTTCTTTCCTCAGTAACAGCTCACCCGTCTTGATTATATGTTCCCTTCTGACTTTTAATTAGCTATATTGGCTTACTTTCTAGAGAGATCTGCCTATCTGGGATCAAAGCTCCCTCAGTTGTTCTCACCTTTTGCAGCTTCTTTTGCCTCTCAATCTGCCAGCTCATTTCCTTCCTCCAATTTGAGCTCACCTTTTTGGTGCGCCTTAATGTGCATAATTGCTATTTTCTCAGGTAACTGGACATTGTCTAACAGTCGCATTATTTTTTGTGCATGCTTGATAATCTTCCCTTGTGTGTTCAACAACCCTCTTACTTTCTAATAACTCTGTGTGCATGTACAACCCCAAATTCATACCTCGAGTAAATGTCTATTCTCTTTCCTGTTGCCATTTCCAACGCTCGAGTTAGGGCAATTATCTCAGCTTTCTGTGCAGAGGTGTTTGTCGGTAATGGTCCAGATTCTATTACCGCCCGGCAGGTGGTAACTGCATACCCAATATGCTGCTTTCCACTGATGACATAGCTGCTCCCATCAGTGAACCAGGTCTCTGCATCGTCCAAAGGGTATCTTTCAGATCTGGAGGCTGAAGTAAGTGGCTTTGACTGTCTCTAGGCAATTGTTGTGTACCTGTTTCCCTTGGTTTCCACTGAGAAAAGAGGCTGGGTTAGTTACCACTATTTCTATATCAAAAACCTTTGTGGGGAGAGCCAACGCCTGCCTTTCACTTTCAGTACTGTGGATACTGTATGGGACACCAGCAGAGTAATTTTCTGGCCTAAAGTGAGCTTGCGTGCTTCTTGAATATTTAGCATGACTGCAGCGACAGCTCTGAGGCACTCAGACCATCCTTTAGCTGCTGGGTCCAGTTGCTTAGAGAAATAGGCCACTGCCTGTCGGTATGGGCCCAAATTCTGCACCAGTATCCCCAAAGCAATCCCCTGATTTTAATGAGAGAGCAAAAGAATGGTTTACTCATTTCCAGAAGTCCGAGAGCTGGAGCTGACATGAGAGCATTCTTTGGCTGATTAAAGGCCCACATGACCTCTTTGGAGGTCTCTGCTTTCTTTTGTAATAAGCTCGTATAAACGTTTCACAAGCAACCCGTAACTGTAGATCTATAATCTACACCATCCAGTCATCCCCAGGAAAGTCCATAACTTTTTCACTGTCTGGGGCTTTTGGGGTTTGGCATATCGCTTCTTTGCGATCTTGTCCCAAAGTTTGCTGTCCAGCACCGACTTCATAGCCCAGGTAGATCGCTTTCTGCTTCACCATCTGAGCCTTTTTCTTAAATACCCTGTACCCTTGGAGCCCCAAAAAATTAAGAGGCTTACCATTTAAGCTATGCAAGCTCCCTCCGTCCGGGTAGCTATTAGGAGATCGTCCACATACTGTAATAGCTTCCCTTCTTCTGGTGGGGCCTCCCAAGACTCTTAAGTCTTTTGCAAGTTGTTTTCCAAACAGGGTGGGACTGTTCTTAAATCCTTGAGGCAACACCGTCCATATGAGCTGAGTTTTGCACCCACTCTTAGGGCTTTCCCATTTAAATGCAAAAGTTTTCTGACTGGCTTCCTGGAGAGGGAGGCAAAAGAAGGCATCTTTTAAATCTAAAATAGTAAACCAAGTTAGTTTGGTTGTTAAACATGTTAGCAAAGTTTAGGGGTTTGCCACCCCAGGATAAAGGTCCTCGATTATTTTGTTAACTGCCCATAAATCTTGTACCACCCGGTACGACCCATCAGGCTTGCGAACCAACAAAATAGGGGTGTTAAAATCAGACTGGCACTCCCTCAGTAGTCCTAGTTGCAAAAAGCCCTCGATCACTGGGCTAATTCCTTCCCTGTCCTCCTTCCTAATGGGGTATTGTTTAACCCCGACTGATTATCTTCCCTCCTTAAGCCCAATCTGTGTTGGGGGTGCACTTTTGGCCCTTCCAGGTACATCTGTAGCCCATACACCAGGAAATACTTGGTTTATGATTTCTTCCCTCATGTCCTCTTTAGCCTCTGAGGTAGTTAATATTAAACTTAAAATCTCCACATATTGGTGATCATTTCCCTCCAGAGTAATTTCCCCATTTTTAAACATGATGGTTGCTTTTAGCTGTTCCAGCAAATCTCTACCCAAAAGTGCTTTTGGGGAGCTGGGCATGTATAAAAACTTGTAAATGCCCCATTGTTTTCCTAGTTTATACTTCAAGGGTTTACAAAAGTATGCTTTTTCAGATTGGCCAGTTGCTCTTGTTTACCATAACGTAATTATCTCTCCCCTACATTAAAGCTTGATTTAAACTAAATATGTTGCCCCTGGGTCTACCAAAATGACTTTTCCCACATGCAAATCCCACAATACTAAGCCCTGGGATACCACACTCTGAGCACTCCTTGCTTTGTAAACGAGTGGGAAAACAGTACCACTGAGTTGTGCAAATGCTACACTGCCCTAAAATCCACACAGGGTGCCACGAATCTGAAACCATAATATTTCCATAAACAAAGCAAGGAATTCCTCTTGTGAAACGTAAAGTTAAGGCAGCATGAAACAAGTTTAAAAGGTCCGGTGCTATGCTTCTCTTATATAACCACTGAGGAATGCCTTCTCTCTTAGGGGCTTAATACATTAATTACAAAGCCTTGCTTGTGCTGCCTTAACCCTGTGCAAAACACAATGAGCTGGCGTGGAGTCCAGGCAATGCCAGCAAAGCTACTTTTATCACTAAACACCACACAAAAAAAACCCACAAAAAAGGCCAAAAAAAGCCCACTAACCACCACATTCACACATACCAACAAACCAGAACTAATCACACTTAACCACAACCAAATACTCATTAATCACTCCTAACACATCGTTCTCTCATAAAACACTTCTTCATTCATACCTAAACACACAATAGCAGCAGCCCGCGGATATGCCCGATCCACCCTAGGATCGCTGATGTGGCCGCTCTATCGGTCAGCGAATGCCTCCACCAGCTTCCTTAATAAAGGCACAATACCCTGGATTTACCCGACCACTCCATCAGTTGGTGAATCCCTCCGCCTTTAGCTGGCTCCTTGCAGACTTAGCAACAGGACCCCTGGGTCCGCCTGATCCACTCCAGATCATTTCTATCAGCAAAACACCTTTGCTGGCTCCACAACCCTTTGGATTCGCCTGATCCACCCCAGGATCACTTGCAGCCACGTTATTGGTCAGTGAATTCTGCTACCTTCAGCCTGCGGGCTCCCTCTTCCCTTACTGGGGTATGCTGTGCGCCAGACGTCTCTGTGCATCTTATCAGCCCCCTTGTCTATTTCCCTAACTAAGCGTATGACTGACAGGCCCCTAAACTTTTAACATACCGTTTGTCTGCAGTCCCAACATGTTGTTGTCTGCCCCCGCAGTGAGCGAGCTGAGAAGCAGAGTTCCACCAGGAAAATCTCCCGGGCCGCGGCTAGGATGTCCACCCCGTCAGCCGATCCCGCAGCTGGATAGATGAGCTCCTGGCTGGCTCGCCAAAATGATACATGGAAAGGACTCTGCAACTCAAAAGTTGTAAAGTAGGTATGCTTATTGCAGCGCTGGACACATGGGGGATAGCCCCCAGAAAACCATGTGTGCCCACCGTGGTACTCAGCTTGGAATATATCTGATTACAAATTACATATGCATTAGGTTACACAATACGCCTATACATATTCATCGCCTGTCTCCACTTCGTATTATAATTAGCTCAGCATTCTATTACGCCTGCGCAGTGCCACCTGGTGGTCGTGGGCCGGGGTCTCTGGGATGAAGTAAAGTCATCCTCTGATGAAGTAAGCAGTCTACCTCAGATTTGAACTTTTCACCTTGCTTCCTTGCGCATGTTCTCTGAGGTCCTGGTCCAAGTCCAAACCTCAAAGCTGGTTCAAGCCAGTTCCAGGGTCCGAAAGCAGGATCTTTGGTCACGGTTTCTACCTCTTATCAATGGTCTGGCATCCTACCCTTATTCTCCCCTGCATCCCTCCCTTTTAGCTGGTTTCTTGGGGTGACTTTGTGATGTGTATCCCCTATCACTGCCCCATGCCCAGAAAATAATTTTTTGCCTTTCTGTGCCTTCAAACTGAGCCTGAGAGGGGGGAGAGACAAAACCAAGGAAACTTTCTATGCAGTTTGCTTTCATGTTTTCAAGGACACAGAGATAGAGACTTTTTTTTCAGCTGTGGCAGCAGAGCGAGAGTGGGGAAAGCACCCAGCTTGCTTTCAGCCAGTTTTTCAGCTCCTTTTGCTTTCTCCAGAGAGAGACGGAGAGTTGAACTTTTGTTTTCCTGGGACTTTGTTCCTTTTTTTTTTCTCTGCTGGACTGTTTCAACATCAGAATACATCAGGAGGAATTTCCACCGAGGCCTTGGGCCTGGAGGTGGGCCCACCACACTGTCCCAGCTCCAAGGAGGGGGAGAGAGAGATCTACGGAAGGACTCTGAAATTTTCCCAGGTTTCTCTCAGCAGAGCAAGAGGTTTTATTATTTAGCATCATCCTTTTCCTGTGTGTTTGTTAAATAAATAGTTTTTATCTCTGTAGTGGTTTGGCCCAAAATACTCATTACTTATTTACCTTCTGTGAGATAAGAATTAGGAGAAAGCAAAGCAGGCACAAAACTTAAAAGAATAGAAAGAAATTTATTAACAGACCTAAAAGAAAGGAAGAAAAAGGGAAAAAGAAAAAAAAACCCCACACCTTCAGAACACTTCTCCTCCCCCCACCTTTCTCCCTTCTCCCACTGACAATATAAAAAGACAACCCCTGAGATTTTCAGTCAGTTTACCACTTCCACAATAACCTGTCATGGGTTAGCTAGCATAGTCCCGGGAGTGATGTCCTTGCAAAGGGGTGCTTACCGCTTCCTCTATGACCTGACAGAACCTATCAGCTGGCCAGTTTGAATATGGACAATTCTTTAAGCCACTTAAAGTTGTGACCGCCTCTGTGATGCACACTTAAGAATAGGAAACTCTGAGGCAGAGCCTCTCTATCTCGTTTCCAGTGCTGGGACAGGTGGCTGCAGGCCCCATGGGGGGGGGCCAGCTGGCCCGGCCCAACCCTGCTCGGGCCAGGCCGGGCCGGGCCACGGCCATCCTGGAGCCAATGCGCCCTGTTCCACCCGTGGAACCCTCCCACAGCCCTGCTGTGGGCAGCCGGAGTGGCTCAGCTCCCCCCTCCCCCTCCACTGCGGCCAAGGCCAAGATTTCAGCTAAAGATGCGCCACTGTCCAGCAGAGGTCATGTGACCACAGCGATAAGCCACATTCCAGCTGCAAGGCCTGGGTGAGATTAACCCTTTTAGTGCTATGAAGAACTGAAAACCTGAGGGAAGAGAAAGAGGAGATGCTTAAAGCTGAAATTCTGTTGTGAAGCTATGATATGTCAGAGTACCCGTTGTAATTTCATGAAGGCATGGAGGGTGGAGTGTTCAACTTGTAAGCAAAAGCACCTGCGCTGAGATAGGCAGATGCTGATGCAGCTGTAATTTCATGAGAAGTTTGAACAGGGAGAGATGGAAGCGATGAGGACTTTTGCTCCAAATGGGAAAGGAGAAAACCTCAGTTCCTAGAGATGCTCCCAGAGATTTCTTAGAGATGAAATGCTCCCAGAGATGGGTGAAGAGAACCTTTGTTTCTGAACGGCTCAACCTTAAAATTGTACCCCAAAAACTTCAAGAGTGAACCCTCGAAAGCGGTTGTGGGAAAAGCTGCAAGTTGGGGGGAAGGGACTCACATGCGAACAGAGAGACTCCTCTTCCTAAATGGACTGAACAAAGTTATTATGTAAGTGGTAAACAGACTGAACATCTCAAGGGTTGTCTTTTTACATTGTCACTTGGAGAAGAGAGAAAGGTGGGGGGACGAGAAGAGTTCTGAAGGTGTGGTGTAATTTTTTTTTTTCTTCTTTTAGGTCTGTTAATAAACTTCTTTATATTCTTTCAAGTTTGGTGCCTGCTTTGTTTCTCCTAATTCTTATCTCACAGAAGATAAAGAGTAAGGAATATTTTGGACCAAACCACTACATAACCTTGTTCAGTTCACTTAGGGAGAGGAGTGTCTCTCGCTCATGTTATGGAGACATCTCCACAAGAAATTCTCTCATGGCTTCAGTATCACGAGACAGCTGCCCACGTTGGTTCTCTGCTCGCATGTGAGAGTCCCTTCCCCTAACTTACAGCTTTTCCCACACCTGCTTTCGAGGGTCCAATCTGGAGCTAATGGGGTACCATTTTAAGGTTGAGCTGTTCAAAACCAAAAGTTCTCTTCACCCATCTCTGCGAGCATTTTCATCTCTAAGAATAGTGGCCCTCCCCCTTTGTCCATTTCTCGCTTTCACGTGTCGGAGGAAAATAACTTTAAGGGATGGGACTATGTAATTACACGAATTTATTGTTTAAAATAACAAACGCATCAGTCTAGGCATGAGATTTTACAACACCTCCGGGTAATGGCAACTAGTCACAGGATTGAGGGTTACATCGTAATTTATAACTTTCTAATCCAATAGATACTTAAAACAACACTTTGTTTTGGATTTATGACCTGTCACCTGTGGCACTTCTCACTGCAATGCAGCTATGTCTTGACCAATGTCACATACACGCAGATGTCTCTCTTATACCATCTACATTCTTAACTTAAACTATATAAAATCACACTATTATATTTTAAAACCGTCCACCAATGTGGGGTATGCCCAGCCCCTGCCCTGGAGGGATCTCTGCTGAGATAAGAGATTTCGCAATCACCCAGCAGGACTCCCTGGAAAGGCAACCACTTCTTTAGTCATGGCGAGAAAAGACAGACCCACAATCCTTTAGGAGAAGCTATGCAGATCCTTCGTGATCCATTGGTCTTTACCCATCCCGGATCCTCTGTAATCCATTGGTCCTTTACTGATCCCCTGTATCCCTATAAAAGCAAGCCCTCTGGCCCCTGTGGCTCTCAGAGGGTTCTTGTCCCTGGCTTTCCCCTTCACCGGAAGGGACCAACAATAAAGCTACCTTCGTGCAGAACCAGCCACATGAGCCTCTCGCATCTCTCTCTGGTCTGGCTTGGCCTGGAGGCTGCCCTGCAGAGCTGAGCTGAAATCACGAGCTGATAATCACTAAAGAGCTGACAGTCTCTGCAAGGGCCCTCCTGCCAGCAGCTGAGGGAAGACACCGGGCCTCGGGAAGGAGATTCCTTTTGGGACCATGTCCCCAGACCGGTCACCTCTTCCTGGGTCAGAGCCGCTGACCCCATCACCAGCTGTAATAACTGGCGCCCGAACAGGGATGGACCCTGGACCCCGGACCTGGCCTGAGCTGCGTCTTGACTCACCAAGACAGAATCAGCTGTTCGTGTGCTGATCCTCTGAAGATAGACCTCCGTTTTAGCAGGCCTTTTGGACGGGAACAGTTCGAGACCCTCGCCTCCCACCCAGGACTGAAGTCCCTGAGGATCGAACTGCCAGACCATCCCCCCAGCAGACCTTTCTAGGAGCCAGCCCCACCAGAAAACGGGATTTGTAAGTTTAAATTTGGGGCTCTCCTCCTCTTGTGTGCAACTTAAAGTAATTTTGGGGTTTTTTCTCTTTTTTCTGCTGAGGGAGAAACTAAGATGGGACATAGGCAAGCTAAACCCAGCCTTTCCCAATCTGAGAGAGGCCTATACCCCTTTCTTCTAACCCTTCTCTTAAAATCTGACTTTAATTTCTCTAAAGGTATTATTTCTAAGAAAAATCTTAAATCTTTCAGTAATTGGGTATCTCAAAATTTTCCTGATGCTACCACAGACTCTGTCCTTTCTGATCCATTCTGGGACAGAGTGGGGAACAAACTGTATTCCTCTCAAGCCTCGGGAAACCTCTCTGTTTCCAAATTCATTCCTTTATTTCATTTATTGGTTAAAATGTGTCGTGTGACAACCCCCCCTCAGCCAAACCCCTTCCCTGCCCTTCCCCCCTCCCACTCCCCCTCTCCGCCTCCGGCAATGGCCAGCCAGAGTGCGGACCCTGCCAGCCGCTCTGGCCCAGGCCCGGCTGGGGCGCCGGCCACCCCACTTCCCTACCCTGATCCCCTATTCCTGGCAGTCCTCCCATACCCATCCCCCCGCCCAATGTGGGGCCTGAGGGCATTAAGAGAGAGCGGTGAAAAAGGAATAACAGTTCCTGGATAACTTAATTTTGTGTGCTGGATATAGGAACCTTGTTAGGCAGCACTATGTGGTCTAGTTTACCCTGGTTCGGGTGGCATGTGGCCATGGCTATATTCTTCCCCTTTGCAGCTCCTTACTTGAATATGGGTCCTCTGACTAAGGCTACCATTGCTGTCATCCAGCTTGCACTATGGGTCGAGAAGGTGAGGAATTTATGGGTTTTTAACTTCCTCCGGAATGTGGGCACATGGATAAACGGCTATCACACACTGAGCACATGTTTTTGGGGTTATGTTAACAATGGTACCTTCTGTGAGGAAATGACACCAGGGGAAGTTTTCCCCCAACCCCTCAACCAGTTCTTTGGGCCCACCCCATCAATTTTCGAAGGGTTTAGATTCCCTCTGAATACTAACCATCTGCTGCTGGTAGGCCTACTCTATTTAGCACTCCAGGATAAGTTGAGATTGGCTTGGATAACTACCCAGACACCAGCCCCAGAGACTAGAGCTCCTGCTCCAGAGCCTGATCCTGCCCCAGGACCTGACATGGCCCCAGAGAGTAGAGTTCCTACCCCAGAGCCTGATCCTGCCCCAGAGCCTGACTCAGCCCCAGACACTAGAGACCCTGCCCCACAGCCTGATACCGCCCAACAGTCCACCTCAGAAATGGACTACCCAAACTGGGTGGGGGTACTGGCAAAAGGGATGCAGGAGATGTGCCAGGAGATGGGCCAGGTGCGCCGGGGATATGCCAGGAGATGGGCCAGGTGCGCCAGGAGATATGCCAGGAGATGGGCCAGGTGCGCAAGGAGATGTGCCAGGAGATGGGCCAGGTGCACCAGGAGATATGCCAATTGCTAAGGGAATACACCTCCTCAGGTAGTGAAAAACCCTCTCCCTGCCCCGAAGAGGGTGAGTCCGATGGTGCAGCAGTGGAACCCACGGATGTTACAACCGTCCAGGTTTCAGCTGAACCACAAGGACAACCACAGCCAGCAGCAGTCGCCCCTGTGCAAAGGAGGAAGTGTAAGACCAAATCAGTACGACCAGTTAATGATGATGGGGAACCAGGGCCCTCACAACCAGCAGGAGAGCCAGAGCCAGAAATCATCACTGAGTCCCTGTCGTACAAAAGTCTCCGTGCTATGCGAAACGACATTGTGCGAAGGGGGCGTGAGCCTTATACAACTTGGCTGCTTCGGGTTTGGGATCTTATGGGCACAGGTGTGCAACTGGATAGTGGTGAGGCAAGGTATCTGGCATCGTTGACCCAGGACCCAGGTGTGGACCAGATATTTGTGAGGGAGCCAGGGCCCCTTTTCTCTGGGAGCGGCTCTTAATGAGTGTGAGAGAAAGGTTCATTCACAAAGAAAGAATGCAGGAGTACCATCATAGAATGCAGTGGAAGACACTCGAGGAAGGGATCCAACAGCTAAGAGAGGTGGCAGTATTAGAAGTACTCTTTGGGAGGGATGGACAGCATGACAATGACCCCGATAAGGTCAGGTGCACAGGACAGATGATGTGGAACCTGGCAAAGCTAGGGCCATTGCAATACACCACCTTCATTGCAATGATTGATGCTGACAATACCCGAGAAACAGTGGGCTCTGTTGCCAACAAGCTCAGGAATTATGACAGTATGGTCAACGGCCCGCTGAAAGCTCATGTCTCTGCTGTGGTCCAGGACCTCAAAGAGGAGATGAAGGAAATGAGGGAGGAGATGAGGGAGGAGATGAGGGAGGAGATGAGGAAGGTCAGTGTGGCACCAGTGCGAGTCACAGGCCCCCAAGTCAGAGCCCGTCGTCCCCCTGCTAGAGAGAGAGGGTACACCCCACAAGCTGAGCTGTGGTTTTTCCTGTGTGAGCATGGGGAAGACATGAGAAGGTGGGATGGGAAACCCACCTCTGTCCTGGCAGCGCGGGTGCGTGAACTCAAGGAGGGAGGCACTAACCGAGGGGGTTCTGCTAAGGTGAAAGTAGCCTCAGCCTCCCGTGACCGAGCTGCCAGGTATTACAGAAGGGAGGATGATATGTCGGATCCCCTTGAAGGTACCTCGAGCATGTATGCCCAGGGAAAGAATGATAACCAGGGCTAGAGGGGCCCTGCCTCTAGCCAGGAAGAGGCATGGGAGAACCGGGTTTTCTGGACGGCGTGGATGTTGGGGAAGATGAAACAGGAAAGCCTTGGAAATATGATTGCCTGACAAAAGATTTTGGGAATATGAAAACTACAGGCAACATCGAAGTGAAAGCCACTTTTGAAATACCAGGTCTTAGTTACTGAACAACTAGAAAACAATGGTATGGCCGACTGAAGTAATCCCCTCTTGATGGAACAATACCCTCTGCTTGCAAACAGGTCCAAGGGTCAGAGCAGACCCTACTAGCTCAGCAGAAGGGGTCCAAAGAGTAGTTTTTAGAAGTTAAGATGTAACACTCTATGGTAATATGAGAACTCTTATAGGCTGTATGTAAATGCTATAGGATTTGTATCTTGTATTAGATTGGTTAGTGACAATTAGAATATTCAGTGCAGAAGATGATTTATTGTATTGTAACCAGGACTTCAGACATTCTCATTCTCATTCTCATTCTCATTCTCATTCTCATTCACATTCTCATTCTCATTCTCACTTCTATTCATTCTCTCTTCTATTCATTCCTCTCTTCCACTTCTACTCTTGCTCCTACTCTCTCTCTCTCTCTCTCTCACCCGTTCACTCTCTTGCTCTCTTGGGCCTGCTCAGAGCTGAGTCTACCAGCTCTGAGCAGTGCCCCAATACCCACGCCCTTTACAATAAACCGGCTGTGTCCCAAGACCTGCCTATAGAGATCTCTCGTCTCCATCCGTCACCGTCTACGTCCGGCCGTCCCGACCAGAACCTCAGAACCCCCGTAACCTACACGTGGATTCGATGGCCTGGCACATCAGAGCCACAAAAATATGATGCGTTGGTTGATACTGGGGCACAGTGTACTTTAATGCCATTGGGACATGTGGGGGCAGAACCTGTATCTGTCGCTGGGGTGACCGGGGGATCACAGCAGTTGACCCTTTTGGAAGCTGAGGTGAGCCTGACTGGGAAGGAGTGGCAAAAGCATCCGATTGTGACTGGCCCAGAGGCCCCGTGTATTCTGGGCATAGACTTCCTCCGGAATGGCTATTACAAAGACCCAAAAGGACTCAGGTGGGCATTTGGGATTGCTGCTGTGGAGGCAGAGGGCATTAGGCAATTGAACACCCTGCCTGGACTATCTGAGAATCCTTCTGCAGTTGGGCTCCTGAAAGTGGAAGAGCAACGAGTGCCAATTGCCACCTCGACAGTGCACCGCCGGCAGTATCGGACAAATTGAGATGCTGTGATCCCCATCCACAAGATGATCCGCGAGCTGGAGAGTCAAGGGGTGGTCAGCAAGACCCACTCACCCTTCAACAGCCCCATCTGGCCTGTGCGCAAGTCTGACGGGGAATGGAGATTGACTGTGGACTATCGTGCCCTGAATGAAGTGACTCCACCGTTGGGCGCTGCCGTGCCAGACATGTTGGAGCTCCAGTACGAGCTGGAGTCCAAAGCAGCGAAGTGGTATGCCACTATTGACATTGCCAATGCATTTTTCTCCATTCCTCTGGCAGCAGAGTGCAGGCCCCAGTTTGCTTTCACCTGGAGGGGTGTGCAGTACACCTGGAACCGACTGCCCCAGGGGTGGAAGCACAGTCCCACCATCTGCCATGGACTGATCCAGGCTGCACTGGAAAAGGGTGAGGCCCCAGAACACCTGCAGTACATTGATGGCATCATTGTGTGGGGAAACACTGCAACAGAAGTGTTTGAGAAATGAGAGAGAATAATCCAAATTCTCCTGGAAGCTGGTTTCGCCATCAAGAAGAGTAAAGTCAAGGGACCTGCCCGAGAGATCCAGTTCCTGGGAGTAAAGTGGCAAGATGGACGACATCAGATTCCCACTGAGGTCATCAATAAGATCACTGCGATGTCTCCACCGACCAACAAGAAGGAAACACAAGCTTTCCTAGGCGCCATAGGTTTCTGGAGGATGCACATTCCTGATCGTGAGCCCTCTCTACCTGGTTACCCGCAAGAAGAATGATTTCCACTGGGGCCCTGAACAGCAGCAAGCCTTCGCCCAGATCAAGCAGGAAATTGCTCACGCCACAGCCCTTGGCCCAGTCAGGACAGGACCAGAGGTGAAGAACGTGCTCTACTCTGCAGCCGGGAACAATGGTCTGTCCTGGAGCCTGTGGCAGAAGGTGCCTTGTGAGACTCGGGGCCGACCACTGGGATTCTGGAGCCGAAGCTACAGAGGATCTGAAGCCAACTACACTCCCACAGAGAAAGAAATCTTGGCAGCTTATGAAGGAGTCCAAGCTGCCTCAGAAGTAATTGCACAGAGGCACAACTCCTCCTGGCACCCTGACTACCGGTGCTGGGGTGGATGTTCAAAGGAAAGGTTCCCTCCATGCATCACGCCACCGACGCTACTTGGAGCAAATGGATCACCCTCATCACGCAGCGCGCCCGAATTGGAAACCCAAGTCGCCCTGGGATCTTGGAAATAATTACGAACTGGCCGGAAGGTGAGACTTTTGGGTTATCTTCTGAAGAAGAAGAGGAGCAGGTGACACGTGCCAAAGACACGTGCCACCATATAACGAGCTACCAGAGAGTGAAAGACAATATGCCCTCTTCACTGATGGTTCCTGCCGAATTGTAGGTGCTAGCCGGAAATGGAAAGCCGCTGTATGGAGCCCCACATGACAAGTTGCACAGGCTACTGAAGGAGAAGGTGGATCGAGCCAATTTGCTGAGCTCAAAGCTGTCCAATTAGCTCTGGACATAGCTGAAAGAGAGAAGTGGCCAAAGCTCTACCTCTACACTGATTCATGGATGGTAGCCAATGCTCTGTGGGGTTGGCTGGAAAGGTGGAATAAGGCAAACTGGCAGCGCAGAGGAAAACCAATCTGGGCTGCTGAGGAGTGGAAAGACATTGCCACTCGGGTAGAGAAGCTATTCGTGAAGGTCCGTCATGTAGATGCTCACATCCCCAAGAGCCAGGCCAATGAAGAACATCGTAACAACAAAGAGGTACATCAGGCTGCGAAAATAGAGGTGTCCCAGATAGACTTGGATTGGCAACATAAAGGAGAGCTGTTCCTAGCTCGATGGGCCCATGATGCCTCAGGTCATCAGGGCAGAGATGCCACCTATAAGTGGGCACAAGACTGAGGGGTGGATCTAACCATGGACAGTATCTCCCAGGTTATCCACGATTGTGAGATATGCGCTGCGATCAAGCAGGCCAAGCGGGTGAAGCCCCTGTGGTATGGTGGGCGATGGTCCAAATACAAGTATGGGGAGGCCTGGCAGATTGATTACGTCACACTGCCTCAAACCCGCCAAGGCAAGCGCTATGTGCTCACAATGGTAGAAGCCACCACAGGATGGCTGGAGACCTACCCTGTGCCTCACGCTACAGCCCGGAACACCATCCTAGGCCTGGAAAAGCAAGTCCTTTGGAGGCATGGCACCCCTGAGAGAATTGAGTCTGACAATGGGACTCATTTCAAGAACAGCCTTATAAACACCTGGGCTAGAGAACATGGCATTGAGTGGGTGTACCACATCCCTTACCATGCACCAGCAGCTGGGAAGGTTGAGCGGTGTAATGGACTACTTAAAACCACCTTGAAGGCACTGGGTGGGGGGACTTTCAAAAACTGGGAGATGCATTTAGCAAGAGCCACCTGGTTCGTTAACACTCGAGGCTCCACCAGCCGAGCAGGCCCTGCCCAATCCGAACCCCTACAAACAACAGACGGGGATAAGGTTCCAGTGGTGCACATGAGAGGTATGCTTGGAAAAACTGTTTGGATAAAGTCTGCCTTGAGCAAAGACAAACCCATCCATGGGGTTGTTTTTGCTCAGGGACCAGGTTGCACCTGGTGGGTGATGCAAAGGGATGGAGAGACCCGATGCATACCGCAAGGGGACCTTGTTTTAGGGTGAACTGCCACTACCCATGGCTCTGTACTTGTATCAGTATGTATATATGTATATAATTGTTTATATGGTTATATTTCATGTAACATGTTAGTATGGGAAAAAATTCAGGGTGGATAATGGGGTTTTAAGAGATCTAGGTTTTTTTCTGTTAAAGGAATTTTCCTCCATTCTGTTACTAAGACAATAAATCGCTGGGTACTTAAGAGAAGACAAAAGGGACTGGCCACCTTTTTTGTTTCACCTGGGTGTGGGGTCAGTTCGCTCTCAGCGTCTGGAGAGAGAAGCTGCAAAGAAAGGAGCTGCTGGTTCCTTTTTTCGGCCGTTTTTCTTTCTGCTGGAAACAATGCCAGGACCCCAAAAGCCGCTTTCCCTGCCCTGCTGGAGGCCGGGCTGTGGCCGGCCTGCCCCGCTGCTGCTTCGAGTTTTTGCTGTGCTGTAGCCGTGCTCGCCCTGCCTGCCTGGACTTCCGGGGGGTTCCCCTTTTGGATACATCTCGTCTGCCACCCGGGATTTGTGTTTGTGCCTGCTGCTCCAGCCTACCGTTCCAGCCTGCCGTTCCAGCCTGCTGTTCCCGAGAGTCCAGGATCGGCTGCCCAGGGGTTTGTGAAGCCTTTGTTCCATCCCTCCCCGGGATCCCAGGGCACCGGTGCTGCGTGCTCCCCCAGCTCGCTCCGGAGCGCCCCCTGCAGCCGCGGGGGAACCATCGCACCTGCCCTGCTCACCGGGAGCCGCCAGCGCCCCTGCCGGCTGCGAGCGGAACTGCACCCGAGGGGAAAGGGCCTGACAGCCAAGAAGGCTGGGACTGGGTTTGTGTTTGCTGTTACTGCCATAGTTGTTGTTTTGTTTGACTGGTTATATATATATATATATATATATATATATATATATATATATATATATATATAGTAAAGAACTGTTATTCCTATTTCCCACATTTTTGCCTAAAGGCCCTTGATTTTCAAAATTATAATAACTCGGAGGAAAAGGGGTTACATCTGCCTTTTCAAGGGAGGCTTCTGCCTACCTTAGCAGACACCTGTCTTTCAAAACCAAGACACCTACCCTGATCCCCTATTCCTGGCAGTCCTCCCATACCCAACCCCCCCTGCTTGCCCCCTCAGTTCCGCTGCCACCCACCAGGCAGCGCACGTGGGATCCATCCCAGACCCATCCCCCCTCCCCGGGATGGATGCCTCTGAGCCGCCCCCAGCCCCATCTCCCTGTGCCTCTGGTATTTCGCAACCCTTCGCGCACGACACCACCCTTCCCCCTCTCGCCTCTGACCCCCCCCACCCCACCGCGTCCCAGCTTCCTGCCGCATCCCTGCTCCACGTGGCCCTGCCCCCCCCCCCACCCCAGCATGGCGGCCCCGTCCCAGCAAGCCGCCCCGCCACCGCTGCCCCTCCCCGCACCCACGGAACAAGCATGGTACAACACGGGACCAGTCCCGCAGAACCCTGCGCACACACTGTGGGGCAAGGAACAAGCATCTTCCCCCATTGCCACTGGCGGGACGCAGCTATCCGCAGCACCGCCTCAGGCTATCACCCATAGAATGCAATCTCCCTCCCCCCTCCCCCACCACAAATGGCCCTGCCACCCTGGCAGGCGCCGGCATACCCTCTCTCTCCCCCCGCAGCTGCATCTTGCGCAATTCCTGCTGATGCTCCCCCTCTCCCTGCACACACATCCCCCCCCCCCCCCCCCCCCCGGGTTCTTGCGCAATCCCCATCTCCTCCGCTCCTGCCCTAAAGCCCACCGCCCCCCCACACCCTCCTACAGCCCATCCCGACTCCACACGGAATTGCGAAACCGGCACTACCTGCAACCCGACCTCCCCCCAAATGACCTGCTGCTGTACAACCTCTCCACCCCCATGCTGCCACAACAGACCCCCTTCCCACCCCTCAAACCACCCCCGACCCCCCGCTATCCCTGCCCTGGATAAAGGAAAGCCGGCACTTCAAAAATGCCACGCTACGCCCCCTGTATCCTGGCCCCGCCCTGCCACAGCTTATCCCTCCTTTTCAGATGACAGTAGCAGCAACTCTGACTCTGAATCTGAGGACTGATGGGCACAGACATGCAGGGAAGTGAACCGGGAGGGAGATTGGGAGTTAGCCCAGAAAATATCAGCCTTTCCAGTCATTATAGGGAAAGGGAGGAGGGGTGGTCCATCATCTACAAAACCATGGGAACCTATCCCATACAAAGAAGTCAAAGAGCTTTGCAAGGCAGCAAAAGAACATGGAAGAGGGTCACATTTCTTTAGAAACTTATTGGAAGCCACTTTCTCTGCCTATACATTAGTACCACATGATATTAAAAACATTATTAATTGCATCCTTTCCCCTGACAAATATATGTTATGGGAAAGGCATTGGAAAAGGCATTTAAAAACACTGTCTGACACTTATGCTAAAGATGCAAATCAGACAGATTGGACAATAGAACAACTGGCTGGAGAAGGTGACCTCCAAAAACCCTTAGATCAAGCTACAACCTTACCTGAAGTAGCATTACAAGATATAGCTATTGCAGCTAAGACATTGCTGCTCCTTACTCCTGATGATTCTGTACCTACACAATATTTCTCTAACATCAAGCAGTCAGCAAATGAAAGCTTCATTCAGTTTGTTGATCGTTTAAAAGCTAGCTTTAGAGAAACAGATAGAGAGTCCGGATGGACGAAAAGAGCTTTTGGGTAAACTTGCCATGGTAAATGCTAACGAACAATGTAAGAATATCTTGAGGGCCCTACCCATGGACACAGAACCCACAATAGAACAAATAGAGAGCTGTACTAGACACACATCCACAGAGAACACAATGACCCAAGCAGTTGTAAAAGGCATCACAGAGGGAGTTTCCGGTGCATTTGCTGCAGCAGTCTCTAAGGAGAATGCCCTCTGTTTCTATTGTGGCGAACTTGGACACTTTATAAGGGACTGCCCACAAAGGTCACCCACCCAGGACCGTTGTACCGCCTACCAAAGGCACCAGAGACAGCAACAGCACCAGCAGCGTCCAAAAAACTTCCATCGGAGGGCAGTGTCAATGCCCCGCGCTCAGACAATAAATCAAAGGCCATACTACCCCGCCCCGGCTGTGAACTCCACATCGGACCACTGAGAGCAGACAACTGGACCTCACCCAGCACCATCATCCCAGGCGATCCCAGAACACATGAGAAGGATCCAACACACAGAGCGCTACCGATCAGAACCAGACGTCAACTGGTAACATCACTGCCATTTAACTTTGTTGACAAGCGTTTCTATTGTATCCCCACAGGAAAGTATGGATCGCAGAATGACCCATGGGACATTCTTATCCTAAGCGATACCCTCCATGGTCCAGAACAACTCTTTGTATTACCTGAGATAAAAACAGTGCACCCTGGACAAGAGATTCTTGTCCAGCTTTGCTGCATGGACACACCTTTCTTTCTCCCACAGGGAACACTGGTTGCTCAAGCTTTTTTACTTACACAGAACCGCCCAGAACAGCTTCCTCTCAATCCTACAGCAATGTGGATAGAGATTGTGGGCTCAAACAAACCGACCATCGAGTGCAGCTTGTTCTGTAAAGGAGAAAGGGTCTACCGCCCAGGGATGCTGGACACTGGAGCAGACGTGACCATCATCGCCTGCTCCAAGTGGCCAGGGAATTGGGAACTGGAGCCAGTGGCAGGTATGATCTCCAGGATTGGTGGAGTTGCAGTATCCATGAGAAGCAAACGAAATGTTGTCATTGAAGGACCGGATGGCAAGATAGTGACCACCCGACCATTTGTGGTAAGAGCCCCCATCACCCGATGGGGCAGAGACCTTCTATCCCAGTGGGGTGCCACCCTTACCATTCCCAGCCAGGATTTCTGGCTGGGGCCACTGAGAAATGCATGCTGCCATCTACTCCCCTGCTCACCTGGAAGACTGACAACCCAAAATGGACAAGGCAGTGGCCCCTTGAAAAAGAAAAACTCAGCGCGCTGGAAGCCCTGATGGAAGAGCAACTTGCCAAAGGTCATATCACCGAGACCACAAGCCCTTGGAATTCCCCTGTCTTTGTACTGAAAAAGCCTGGCAAGGACAAATGGAGACTACTCCAGGACCTACGAAAGATCAATGAGGTCATTGAAGACATGGGCCCCCTCCAACCCGGCCTGCCATCACCATCGATGCTGCCCCGAGACTGGCTGCTTGCCATCATAGACGTTAAAGACTGTTTCTTTAACATCCCGCTCCATCCTCAGGACGCACCACAGTTCGCCTTCTCCATCCCCTCTCTTAATGAACAAACCCCACTCAGAAGATACCATTGGCTCGTCCTCCCACAAGGCATGAAGAACAGCCCGACCATCTGCCAGTGGTACGTCGCCCACATTCTGTCCCCCATCAGGAGCCTATTCCCAGAAGCAATCATTTACCACTATATGGATGACATACTAATTTGTGCATCAGAAAAAACTTACTTGGACAGAACTCTTAAAAAGACAATTGAAGCCATAGAAGAAGCAGGGTTCGAGATTCGTGAGGACAAAGTGCAGCACTCCAGCCCATGGACTTACCTCGGCCTCCAGATCCATGAGAGAACCATTGTACCCCAGCAACTCGCCATCAAAGAGGATCCCAAAACCTTAAAGGACTTACACAGCTTGTGCGGATCCATAAATTGGATACGCCCCCTACTGGGAGTCACAAGAGAAGACCTCACTCCCCTCTTCAACCTCCTCCGTGGCAGCGGAGACTTGGACTCTCCATGCGCCCTCACACCTGAAGCCCGAGATACCATCACCAAAGTCCAGGAAGCCCTGTCTTCACGCCAAGCCCATCGCGTTGTACCCAGCCTGCCTCTCCAGTTTGCAGTTTTGGGTAAAGCTCCCCATTTACATGGACTGATCTTCCAATGGGACCCTAAACTCAGAGACCCTTTGCTGATACTTGAATGGGTCTTCACAAGCCATCAACCTACAAAGACATTAACCACCTTCCAAGAAGTAATGGCACATTTAATAAAAAAGGCCAGAACTCGTCTCCACTCTCTTGCAGGGTGTGAGTTCACATGCATATACTTGCCATTGACCACTGAAGATCTGAAGCAGTTGCTCCAGACCAATGAGAGCCTCCAGTTAGCCCTAGATAGCTACACAGGCCAAATTTCCATTCACATGCCAAAACATAGATTTTTCTACTGTGATGCAGCTTTTAAATTGATTCCAAAATTAATCCAAAGTAGAAAACCTCTTAAAGCTCTGACCGTCTTTACCGATGGGTCTGGTTCATCCCATCGATCTGTCATGACATGGAGGCAACCCAATACCCAAAAATGGGAATCTGATATCCAAATAGTAGAGGGATCTCCACAGATTGCTGAGTTAGCAGCTGTTGTCAGAGCCTTTGAGAAGTTTAAAGATGAACCTTTTAATTTGGTCACAGATTCAGCTTATGTCACTGGCATAGCTATGAGGGCTGAACATGCTTTTCTAAAAGAGGTCTCCAACCAAAAATTATACCAATTGGTTTCTACATTAATTCATTTAATCTCCCACAGAAAACAGCCTTACTACATTATGCATGTGAGGTCACACACTGACCTCCCTGGTCCCATTGCCGAAGGGAACAGGAGAGCAGATGCACTGGCCATGCCAGCAGAGACTGCAAACATCCCTGACATCTTTGCCCAGGCGAAGTTGTCACATGCATTTTTTCACCAAAACATTCCTGCCCTCGTCAGAATGTTCAAGCTTTCAAAAGATCAAGCAAAAGCTATCATTGCAACGTGCCCAAACTTCCAGAACTACCAAATACCATCTATGGGTACCAGAGTCAACCCCCGTGGTCTGAACAGCTGCCAATTGTGGCAAACCGATGTAACCCACTTCCCATCCTTTGGGAGATCCAAATACGTGCACGTGTCAGTTGACACATTTTCTGGGGCAGTGTTTGTGTCAGCCCATGCAGGAGAAAACACCGTCCACGTCATCAAGCATTTTCTCCTTGCCTTCGCCACCCTGGGAGTCCCTGAAGAAATCAAAACAGATAATGGGCCTGCCTACACCTCTCGTAAGTTAAAAGATTTCTTCAACCAATGGGGAATAAAACACAAGACAGGCATACCTAGCAATCCCACAGGACAATCCATCGTAGAAAGGACCCACCAAACCCTCAAAAGAGTCCTCAATCAGCAACGGAGAGAAACAGAAATCTTGTCTCCTGTTGAAAGACTCTGTAAGGCTCTCTATGTCATTAACTTCCTAAATGGTACCTCATCAGAGCCTGACCCCCCAGTACTCCGCCACTTCTCAAATTCAACCCAAGCTAAGCTCACGGAGAAGCCACCAGTGCTGGTGAAGGACCCTGAATCACACCAGGTCTCTGGGCCTTTCAAATTGATTACCTGGGGGAGAGGCTACGCCTGTGTCCAGCTACCATCTGGCCCGAAATGGTTCCCAGGAAAAAGTATAAAACCATACTTAGGCCCTACAAACACTGCTTCCACAAACACCAACAAGAACTCTCCTGAGACAAATACAGGACCTCCCCAAAACCAGACCAGCTCTGCATGGAGACAAAAACATCGCCGGATGCCCACCAACCAGGAAAAAGATCGTCCCACCACACGGCAGCAGATGAAACAGAAAGCTGAACAAGAAGCTACAGCAAAAGTCAAGCCGTAGGCCAGACACAGCCTGAAAAACTGATCCTTAGTTTATATGTTATCACCCCTTGTTACCCAAAATATCCCCTTCTCTCAACCCTTGTCAAACCTCCCTAAACCCCAAAACTTCCCTTCTCACCACAAAGCTAACAGATCTCGCTTATATTCCCTCTCAGAAGCCCCATCCCTGCCCAAAGATGAAATGTATCTACGTTGATGCTGTCCTCACCACTGCCTTGATGACCTAAAAGTAGATAAGAGCCTAGACTGGGTCAATGACCTTTTTGGACGATGGGGAATAATGGGATGGATTGCATCTTTGATTAAGGGATCTTTGTGGGTATTCATTGTAATTATTATTGTGTTACTTATGTTCTCTTGCCTCCTACGTTGCTGCAGAAAGGCTGCTGGGAATGCCTTTTTAATAAATACAGAAGGGGGACACCAAAACACCCAGTGTACAATTTTACTTATAATTATAGGAATACAAGTTTGTAATCCTTTTGATTAAAGTCTATAAATCTCTGTCAATTAAGCCAGACCTAGTCTCTTCCAGGGCTGTAAATCAAAGCCTCCTTTAATTGCAGGAGTTTCTACTCCTCTGTCTCCCACACCCCTTCCCTGGGAGAAAAAGGGTCCTCATCATCCCTAGGACTATCTCTGGGGGCATCTCTAGGAACAGAGGTCTTTCTCCTTCCAACTTGGAGCAAAAGGGTTCTCATCACTTCCATCTCTCCCTGTTCAAACTTCTCATCAAATTACAGCTGCTTCAGCATCTGCTTATTCCAGCACAGGTGCTTTTGCTCACAAGTGCAGTTTGAACACTCCAGCCCCCATGCTGTCATGAAATTACAACGGTGTAGGAACCCAGAGTGCCAAGAATATTTCTCTGCCTGTTTTTAAGGGTTCTTACCCCCCTGAACAACACTGTTTTAGCCTCCAACCTTGGAAAAAAATTACCAACAGTCAGACAAGAACTAAAAAATACAGTGGTGTGAATTAGGTGATAGACTACTATGTAAGATTGTCACAGGGTGAAAATTTAGAGGATTTGGGCTTCTCTTTGTAGTAAATAGATAAGAGTAAAAAATATCAAAATGGAGGATTGTTGTTGTTCTCTGAACCTTCTTCTCCTTCTTCTACTACTCCATGTTCTGCAGTAAAAGTAGCTTGGAATGATTGGATAAAGAATTCCACAGTTCCTGGCCGTGTTACTGAATAATTGGTAGGAAAGTGAAAATAATGTATGTTTTTAGTAACTAATGGTTAAATCATCTTTAAAAGGCTGTGTAAATCTTGATAAGGAGAGACTTCACTCCCGCTTTCTGTGCTCTGTGCTGTACCTGGGTCACGCTAGTGGCTCTGTTCCTATGATAAGACTTAATAAACAACTATCTGGAAGCATTGAAAATCAAGGAAAAGTCTCGGTTTATCTTCGAAACTCCTTGCAAGGACTTTTAGAAAATTCTCTCCCATCCCGAGGGACTTGATTTATGGCACGGTTCAGTGTCATAACGGGTATTCTGATATATCACAGTCTATCACCACCATAGCTTTACAACAGATTTTCAGCTTCGAAACATCTCCTCTTCCTCCTCCCTCAGGTTTTCAGCTCTTCTTTCTTTACTTAAATGTCTGCAGGCTTCATCTGTTCTGGAGGAAACTTATAGCACTAAAAGGGTTAATCTCACCTGGCCCCGCAGATGGAGTTTGCTTATTGCTGTTGGTCACATGACCTTTTGCTGGACATCAGGGCAGCTTCAGCTGAATCTTCGGCCGCACTGGAGAGGTGGGGGGTGTGGAGCTGGGCCACACCGTCTGCACGTAACAGGGCTGTGGGGGGCCGCGGGTGGAACAGGGCCGCATGGCTCCAGGATGGCTGTGTCCCGGCCTGGCCTGGGCCCAGCAGGTCCCTGCCCCAGCCCAGGCCCAGCAGGGCCCGGCCCGGGCCCACTGAGCCCCATATGGGCCCAGCCCAGTTACCTGTCCCAAGACCAGAAGCAACAGAGAGCTTCCCTGGGGTTTGTCTATTCTTAAATGTGGACCACAGAGGAATTAAAAATTTTTAAGTGGCTTAAAAAATTGTCAATATTCAAACTAGCCAGTTGATAGGTTCTGTTAGGTCATAGAGGAAGCTGTAAGCATCTCTTTGCAAGAAAATCACTTCCAGAGCTATGCTAACCTATGACAATCTCTTTCCCTTTCCTTCGAGGAAAATTTATTTTTTCCCGAACCTGGTGGAGGAGGGATGGTTGTAACCTGCCTTCTCTCAGAGGATATATTTCTAAATTTGGCCAAACCGGAACACCTGGCCCACATAATAACTATGAAGCAAGCGATATACATTGTTTAGCAAGCAGCTGCAAAATCTAGCAGTACCAGCAATTCCCACAATCAGCAACTAAAGCCTGAACCCCCTGTATCACAGCCAGTTCTCTCAAGCATTGGATTCTTGCTCCATGGTTTTCCAAGGGCCTTGCTGCAGCTGCAGCTCTTGTTGGCAAAGATGTCTCTCCTTCCCAGTTAAGAGTCTCACCCAGAGAGGTTCTGGCTTCCTTGCGATCCCCTGGTCAACACCCACATCATACAACAGAGATCTCACTTCAGTACCATTCAAAATTGCACCTTCAGTGTCCCAGACTCAGATCAACCAGCTCAACCTGGACTCGGCTGTTCATCGGGTAAGGTCTTTCCTCAGATTGTGGAGATTTTCTAAGAAGGATTCCGTGAGTATTTATTCTTCTGATTTTGCAGCTGGCTGTGAGGGTCCTGACACCCCATCGTCATCCACCACGCAAACAGATTTGGTCTTGTATTTTCTCCTTTGGACAGGAGCAGCTGCTATTGGCTTTGGCTGCCTTTCTGGTTTAACTGCAGCCTGAGTGACCATGGTGTTTGCAGATTTGTTCGCCTTCCCCTCCGGCTGTAGGTGAAGCTGTATGGTATCGGAGAAGTATGTGCTAAGCATTAGCCAGGCCTCAGCACAAAGCAATGAGCTGCTTCTCTCCAGCAGCTGGAACTCGTGGAGGGACTTTGCCTTCTCCTCGGCCAAAGTGGCAGGCAGCCAGCTGGGGTAACCATTCAGAGTGGGGCTTTTCTGGGTTTTTTTTGGCATGGTGTCGACAGGTATTTGTGGAATTTGCCTGGAAGCAGTTTTAGGATTTCGAAATGCAGCTTGTTGGAAATCTGCCTGAAGCAACCCCCCTGGGGAAAACCAAAAGAAAACAAAGGGGAGGTTCTGCCTTGCGTTTCCTCAGCTCTCCCAGCAAGTAAAAAAGGGAAAGAGCAAGAGAGCTTCTTCCTATGCGACTCCAACCTTAAAAGGGCCTGGCACCCCCCACCCTTGTGGTTCCAAATCTGGCTGCCAGGTCTTAAAGACACAGTAACAATTCTGGGCATATCACAGATATATATGGAATACAGTAACATTTTGAATTACCCAGGACATTGACTATGGGGGGGGGGGGGGGGGGGGGGGGGCGGGGTGGGCTGCTTTTCCCTCCAAAAGGAGCATCACTCCAGTTGGAGGAAGAGCATTGGAGAATACACCTAGTGTTGGAAGTCCCATTGTCTGAATACTTTCATCAGAATGACTGGGAAATTGAGACCAAATCAAACAGTTACTGCTATTTTTTATGTCACAGCTTGCCTTAGTTTTAAGTGTGACTTTTTCTTCCAAGGGTCAGGTAGTATTTGTTCTATTTGTGTTGTGTTAGAGTGGTCTTTAGGGAAAAGGACATTGCTCTCTTTCCCTTCTTGCTTGCTGACCCCTTGGGCACTCAAAGGCACACTTGCCTTTATGATTGTTAGAGGCTGTGCTGGTTGACTAATCCAGGCACACATAGCCATGTTGCAATACTGGAAACATTGTTCTGAAAACACATAAAAATAAGCCATTTAGTGTCCCTCATTTTACACTCTCTGGTTCCGTTGCAGCTTTATCTGCAGTGGATTTGCTGTTTGCTCTCATGTCCATACATGGAGCTGGGAAAGGGCAGGTAGAGCACATGGCACTGGTGATCCAAACTTCTGATCATTTCAGCTTCAAAAGGGATCTCAGGAGTCTTACTCTGGAAAAATAAATAACTCCAGAACATTTTTTGATTAAGGAGGCTTACGTGTGCTTTCCAGCAGCAAGTGCAGTTGTGTCCTTTACATGAAGCAGAAGTTGCTCCACATTCCTCTGGCTTTTGGCTGGGGCCAGTTCTGAGTGCTGCACTGTTGGGTCTTTGTGTAGAGTTTGGACACCTTCACATCTGTGTCCTGACCATTCCAGGTATTTGCAGTGTCTGAAGGATGACAGGATTTGAGAAGCACATGGGTAGGGTTCTCAAGCTTGTGTACCGTGAGGGTCTGTGCAGGGTCTCATTCAGCCAAATTGGAAATGAAGCAATGTCAGAGCTGGTGTTGAGACTCTCCTGGCATCAGAGATCACATGGTGGTTTTGGCTGCCTGTCATAGGTTAGCAAGCATAGTCCCGGAAGGGACGTCCTTGCTAAGGGGTGCTTACAGTTTCCTCTGGGAACTGAAAGAACCTATCAGCTGGCCAGTTTGAATATGGACAATTCTCTAAGCCACTTAAAGTTGTGATCACCTCTGTGATCCACATTTAAGAATAGGCAAACTCCCCCTCCAAGCTCTCTCTCGTTTCCGGCGCTGGGACAGGTGGCTGCAGGGCCCGAGCAGGGCCCAGCGGGCCCGGCCAGGCCCTGCTTGGGCCAGGCCGGGCCGGGCCACGGCCATCCTGGAGCCATGGACCTGTTCCAGCCATGGAACCCCCCCCCACTGCCTTGCCGTGGGCAGCCGGAGCGGCTCGGCTCTCCCCCCTCTCCACTGCGATAAGAAACATTCAACATTCCAGCTGCAAAGCTGCAAGGCCGAGGTGAGATTAACCCTTTTTATTGCTGTGAAGAGCTGAAAACCTGAGGGAAGAGAGAGAGGAGATGCTTAAAGCTGAAATTCTGTTGTGAAGCTATGATATATCAGAGTATCCTGTTGTAATTTCATGAAGATATGGGGGGTGGAGTGTTCAACTCGTGAGCAAAAGCACCTGCGCTGAGATAGGCAGATGCTGACGCAGCTGTAATTGCATGAGAAGTTTGGACAGGGAGAGATGAACCAGATGAGGACTTTTGCTCCAAACGGGAAAGGAGAAAACCTCAGTCCGTAGAGATGAACCAGATGAGGACTTTTGCTCCAAATGGGAAAGGAGAAAACCTCAGTTCCTAGAGATGCTCCCAGAGATAGTCCTAACGATGAAGATGATGAAGACCCTTTGTTCCCAGGGAAGGAGAAGGGCCTCTGTTTTTGTTTCTGAACGGCTCAACCTTAAAATTGTACCCCAAAAAACTTCAAGAGTGGACCCTCGAAAGCAGTTGCGGGAAAAGCTGCAAGTCGGGGGAAAGGACTCACACGCAGGCAGAGAGACTCCTCTTCCTAAATGGACTGAACAATATTTGGAAGTGGGCGGCTGTCTCGTTGTGATAATGTTTTCATAGCATGAGCAAGAAGAGACTTCTCTTTCTAAATGGACTGAACAAGGTTATTATGGAAGTGGTAAACAGACTGAACATCTTAAGGGTTGTCTTTTTACATTGTCAGTGGGAGAAGGGAGGAAGGTGGGGGGAGGAGGAGAGTTCTGAAGGTGGTATAATTTTTTTTCTTCTTTTAGGTCTGTTAATAAACTTCTTTATATTCTTTCAAGTTTGGTGCCTGTTTTGCATTTCTCCTAATTCTTATCTCACAGCAGATAAACAGTAATGAGTATTTTGGACCAAACCACTACACTAAATTGGTGTTTCTGCCCGGTTACAAACCGAACCCGCGACACTGCCTCAGCCCAGTGTCCACTGGTGGCATCGAGCTTGTTCCCCACCCTTCTGGTTTGTCCACCTACACTTCAGTGGCTGCTCATGGCATGTTCCAGATCATGGGAGCTGAACACCCTTCTCGGTCTCTGTCATGGGAAGCAGTCACTCCTTCCAGTGCCACTGTTTGTGTTGGGGTCAGCACTAGGTGCCACCATCACTCACTTTATTACAGAGAAGGCAGTGTCCCTGTTTCACACTGTAAAATAGTGTCGGGCTCGCTTGCCTCTGTTCTCCTATCTGATATCCAGCTGGATCCTAAATGTCATTTGAATGGGTGGCTGAAGCACCAGCTGAACATGATTGTGTGTCTCAAAGCTCCTTGAGCACTACCAGAGTCTTGGTTTTAGGCCATTCTGACTACCAAGATAATCCTTTGTTCTGGTTTGCTGCCTCCGGTGATGCAACCTCTGGGTTTGGATGCCATGAATAACATGAATTTTTCTAGTCGCAGAACTCATGGTGCTTTCATTCTTTACTGTGCTGTAAGACACAGCTTGGCAATGCTTCCAGCCTTGCCATGAGCTGGAAGATGCATGTCTCTGCTGGGAAACCTGTGTATGGTGCCACTTGTTCAACTTTGTGTTTGGGAACTGCAGGTTTGGTGTCAGGCAGTCATTTTGCAGTGATGACACACACTTCGTTAGCTGTTGAGCTTTTGATGGGATACCCTTCCTTTTCGGACGAGGGTGAAAGAGCAGAGGAGGCTGCTGTCCTGCTAAGTTCTTTATTTCATGGTCTCACAGTTTTCTGAAGGTAGAGTTCGAAGGGGTTACATGATAAGGCCAAGCAGTAACAGCAGCAGCAGCAGCAGCAGGCCGACAGCAAGTAGAAAACAGCTGCTTCTTCTGTTATCTAAACTTACAAAAGTGTGGATTATTTGTTAATTGACCAATGAAATTAACACACGATTCTAGTTTTTCTTTTCTTAACCTATCCTGGTCTAATTCTAACAGTCGTAAGTCTTACACAAGTGTTACATAGGTATTACACAGATTTGCGTATATAGTTTCTATCAGCTCTTATTATTTATGTGAACACTCTATCTAAAAAATGTGAATAGTATAGTTCTATCTATGTTTTGTCTAAAGTAAAGAAATTCTGTGAAAAGGTAACACTGCTGCAGTAAAAACTGTGTTTAAGATTTCTTTGCTGCAGCTTTTCAATGTTTAAAGCGCTTAGCATATATTTCTACTAAAAGTTAAAAATCTATATTTCCATTTCACTTTGGTGTGACTTCATGCATCTCAGCTTATCCAAAGGTTTTAATTCAACCCCTGTGCTTTGGCTTCCCTCTGGGCCTGGGTCCAGGGGAGCTTTCACTCCAACACTTAGCCAAGGAAGTAACCACTCTATGAAAACACCCCAGCAGTGCTTCGGCTGGGAAGAGGTTGATGGAGGAACTGCTGCTTGTGCTCCTTCTCACTCACAAAGCTGATGAGTGTGTATCTGGTAGTCAGAGATCTTGGTAAAATCATCTCTCCTCAGCATCTTGGAGCTTTGAGTGTTCTACAGTGAGAGCAGGGTCCTCCCTTTACTAATAAGACTCACACCTGCAGGTTGCCAGCTTGTCTCCAATGTAGTGTGAGATCTGCTAGATCTCTTGTGTTGTATAAGGGCCATCTCCTGCTTTCCTGGCTCAAACCATTCTTGCATGACTTCACCCCAGCAGGGCTGATCCTGGTCTGTCTTTCCATGACTCCATTTGGTGACAGGAGATGAGCCTGGGCTCAGTCCCCTCTTCCTCCTCTGGCAGTGCTCCTGAGGGCCAGCTGCTCAGCCAGCACTTTGCAGGTGATGCCAGTCCATTTGAGAGAGTATTTCCTACCTGTTTTCTTTCTCTCTCAAGGACTCTTCCAGGATTCTGCACCTGAGAGGACCTGAGAGAGTAGGATACTCACCACTATTGTAGGCCATAGGCTGAACAGGATGGAAAAAGCAAATAGCTACAGGATATTGCAAAGGAAGCTGCGTGGCCTTGAGTGGCAAGGCAGAAGGCATCTGAGGCTGGAGGGCTTGTGGTAACAACGTCTTAGTCATGGGTTCCTGGTACTGTGCTTTCCTTTCTGAAGGAAAAGAAATCTGTAGAAAGAGGAACTGATATGAAGACATAAGCTGATGGGAAGGGAAATTGCTGAAAAAGTCGAGTACAGATGCAGTACAGAAGCTATCACAGCTATCACAGTTCCTGGGCTCTGAGTTGGTGATTCCCAGCATAAATGCCTTTTTATTAACAACTGTACTTTCAATCCTTAATTCATATTTGTTTTCCAAGATGAAAACCACTGCTTTTGCGATTGTGGCTACTGCAGAAAGGCAAGCGGCTTTCCTGCTGCATTTGGAACGGGATGTTGGGATAATCCTGCGTGAGACGGTACAGGTTCTGCTGTCCTTGCTGAGGTTGTTTTGCATTCCCTCCATGCTAGATGTGAGGCTGCAGAGCAGAAGCAGAAGGTACCACTGGGAACTCTAAAAAAAGACTTGAAATCACATGAGGAAAAGCAGAAACAACTGACAGAGAAAATCCGCCAGCAGCAGGAAAAGCTGGAAGCTCTGCAGGTGAGTCTGGAGGTCTCCAGCTAAGCAGAGCAGGTGTGATGGTGATGCCATGAAGATTTTTGCCTTTTCTTTTATACCCCTGTTATACCTTTTTACAACTTCTGTATTCCTAGTGCTTTTTGCCTACATTCTTGGACTTGTTTGTCAAGCTAAGAGACTAAACATTTTAGAAGCTTCGTAGCTAGGGATCAGTGTGCCCCAGACCCCAAGGTCCTCTCCAGAACACATTCTGTAAACCAAGATAGAACCATCCAGGGGAAGGTTCCTTGGGGAGGAGGGGCTCACTTGAGCCTCTCATTGGGGAATCTTTGATAGATACGCTAATTAGTAAAACCTATAATGTTATACCCAATGTTGGGGCGGGGAGAGACACACAGACACTCAGAGACAGACTCGGCGGGGTGCATCTCGATGCATATGATCTGGACGTGTACACCTAAGGATCCTTAAAAATAAATACCAAGGTAAAATCCCTTTTCCCCTTCTAACCATGTATGCCTCTTGATTTTAAGACCAGGAAAAGGCATCAATGGACCTCCTTGTGCAAAGGGTTGCTGCTGAGACTGAAACCGCCTATGCTCCTTCATGGTGCTGGGGCTGTTCTGTTCTAATAACAGAAATTGACCATCTCAGCTTACATTTAATTTTCTGTTGGGAAAATGGGAATGACAGCTGAAGAGATGTCTCTTGAAGGACACAAAACACACTTTATAATCGTTTTAGCCTGGAAAACTGCTGCAATGGGTTCAGGCAGCCCCTGGCAGCTTATAAACATGACCTTTCTGATTTTTTTTTGGTAGAAAACCACTCCAATTCGATCTCAGGCTGACTTAAAGAAACTGCCTCTGGAAGTGACCACACGGCCTTCAAGGGAGGTAAATGGGATCCTGCTGTAGGCTTTTACTCTTCTGTGCTTCCTTAGCTGCTCTGAACAGCAGATCCCCATTCTTCTACTCTTCCTCTCTCTGTACCCCCCTTTGTTTCAGCACACCCGAAGTCAGCGCCCACGATCTCCTCCTTTGCCTGATGCAATCAAGAATGCTCCCAGCAGACCACCAGGATCTTCACCTCCTCCTAAGTCCTGCAGTCAGCTGAAAAAGAGCTCTTCAGATCATCCAAATAGCAGCTCTCCCAAGCTAGCCAGCGTGCTCTTCAAGGAGGAAGCCAGCACTTCCAGGACACAGCATCACACTGTGACAGCTGGGAAGTCTAACAGCACTTTAAAAACTCTTGCCAAACCAGGTACAAGCATGAAGTCCCTCTCTGGCCTTCAGAGCCCCAAAAGCCCACGTGAGACACCCAATCCAAAAGCTGCCAAGGTGCCAGCAGTAAAGAAATCTGCCTCTGGCAGATGTTCACAGGTAAGAATCAACGGGATGAAAACCCTCAGCTCCTCACCCACTGTCCTGCTAAGCCTGTCTGCTCTGCCTTGTGGGATGTGCACTGTGGGCCCTGCACAGGACAAGAGAACTTTTACTTTACTTGTGGGTTAGGGTGCCATTTACACCCCTCGAGAAGACTTGTCTCATCTCTTTCCTGTTAGACCAGATTGTTTCTCCAGAAAAAAAAGGCATGTGGAGTGGTGGGGTGAGCGTTTTCATGATGATGTAGCAGCTCCTCTAAAACCTTCCGGAAAAGCACCAATACTGGATGTTGGGCTTTTTTTTTTTTTTTTTTTTTTTTTACCTTGGCTGCAAGAATGTTTTGGTTGGAAGCGGGCTGGAATTAATAGCTAGAGCTTGTTTGCTTCCTCCAGGCCTCCAGCACTCGAAAGAGGGCCTTGAACATCCCAGAGGATGGGTCTGAGGAGGAAGGAGAACACAAAAAGGAGAGGACAAAACGAGGAAAATTTTTGGCAATGAAAGAAGAGAAGGATTCCAGTGAGGTGGTGGTGGAGGTGAGAGTGTGCTGGTTTCCCCAGCAGAAGGCATTTGTCAGGTGTTTATAATCTTGATGGGAGGCGACTAATATGAGCTCTCTCTGCTCCCAGCTCACAGACAGTGCTGGAGAGGAAGAGTTGTTGGAACTGAAGAAAGCACAGAAAGGTGAGAAATGAGCCCTTGGGCTGCCACCAGTATCTGACATAGAAAAGAACTCTTGCACCAGTTAAACGTGTGATTTCATTGATGAGATTTTAAAATAAGAAATAGTGTAAATTTGAATCCTAAACCCCAAGATGACTCTAACTTGCATAAAACATTTTGGCTGGGAACCCTTTGATTAGACCAGAGGCAATTGTGGTGCAGAAAGGTCTGTGATCAATGGCTGTGATCGATGGTGGGGCTGAGCTGCAGGGTGTACCTGATGGCATGTTCACCCTTCCTGAGTGGATCATGCAGCCGTGCCAGCTGAAAAATGCTCCGAACTGTATCCAGATCTGCTGCACTGCTGTGAGAGAAGAGGGGCTGGGAGACGCCAGGAAAGGTGGTACTGCACCATCTGTCAGAGCAGGGCATCTCTTCAGCATGCTTCCAGGGAGCTGTCTGGAAAGTGACCCACTAGGGACATGTGGCAAATTGTCCTAGAGCCCATCATGAGACTGTGAAGCCCATGTCAAACAGCTTGGAGTACAGGAGAAACCTTCCATCTGGAATTGCCAGTTCA